>NC_040044.1:35522832-35610417 GCF_003713205.1 Coffea eugenioides
TGTCCTAAAAATCTTATTTTTGTTTGGAATAATTTCATTTTTGGTGCTGAAACGACTAATCCATTTTTCTTGACTATTTTTAAAAATATACTTAAATGTTTAAAATGTTGTTCTATTGATTCTGAAAATATTAATACATCATCTATATAGACTATACTGAATGAACTATAAGGATTAAAAATATCATTCATTATATTTTGAAATTCTGATGGTGCATTTTTTAATCCAATGGCATGACTTTCCATTCATAATGTCCAAAAGGTGTTGTAAATGCTGTTTTATACCTATCTTTTGGGTCTATTATTATTTGCCAATATCCTGATTTCATATCAAACTTTGAGAATATTTTTGCAGTAAATAATCTATTAAGCAAATCCTTTTTATTTGGAATAGGATATCTAATCCATTGTAAAACTTTATTTAAAGGTTTATTACATAAAATGCAGCACAGCTCCAAGGTGATTTTGAAGGAGTTATTAATCCTTTATCTAGTAATATTTTTATTTCTTTTTTACAAAATTCTAATAACTCAGAATTCATTTGTATTGGTCTAGCTTTTGTTGGAATATTTTTCTCATTAAAATCTTTTTCATAAGGTAATTCTATTATGTGTTGTTTCCTATCCCAAAAAGCATTAGGAATATCTGCACAAACTTCTTTCTGTAGTAATTTTTCTAATTCTGATATTCTTTTTTGTATTTTAATATCATTTAATTGTTCTTCAATTTTTAGATAAGATTTTTCTTCTTTAATATAGCTTATTTGTTGTTGTACTTTGGTAATAGTGTTTATTGTTTTATATATCGAAGATGTTTGTAATGTATGTAATTCCTTTTGTTTTATTGGAGTTAAGAATTTAAAGATAACAATTTTTCCCATTATATTTACTGAAATTCCTTCATTACTTACTAAAAAGGGATATATTTGAATTAAAAAGGGTGTTCCTAATATTACATCATGATGTATATTGTTTACAATTATAAAATTGTGTCTAATACAATATTCATTATTACATATTGATCCTTTTGTAAATTTGTATTTTACTTTTAAGTCTTCTCCATTTGCTGCCATTAGTTTTTCACTTGTTCTTTCACAATATTTAGTAGGAATTATTCCTTCTTTAATACAACTTGTATCAGCTCCACTATCTATTAGAGCTACGAATGTTTCTTTGAAATCTTCTACTGTAATAGTTACTAAAGCAAACCATTTTTGAAATGTTATTCTTTCAATAGTATTTAAATATTGAGATTCTTCTACTAATTTTTCTGATATTAATATTTCTTCTGTTTTAGAATTAGAAGTTGAAGGCTGATTACTTATTAATTCCATTTTTGATTCTATTTCTAAATCTTTTAATTTTAATTCTATTATTTCTTGTTGTAATTGTTTTACTTGTATTTTAAGATTATTAATCTCTGTTTGAAGATCTTTAGTAGTTTCTTTTTTCATTATATTAATATTTGGATATTTATCTATTAATTTCGAAATGCTAAAAGGTTCTATTTTTTTAGGCATTTTATCTTCTTGAATAATTAGACTTTTTAATCTTTCTAAATATTCTTTTATAGCTATTGGATCATCAATCTTTTCTATTATATCTAGCAAAAATTCTTTATCTTCTTTTTTAGTTATAACGTTTATATATTTTGGAGTACAATTGCAATTTTCTTCACTATCTGAACTAGAAATATCATTGTAATAATCATCTTCTGTACTTTGTTCTTTTTCATTTATTAATAAGTTTATTAGTTTATTTTTAATTTCTTCTTCGTTAGAACATATTTCTGTAATTTTTTCTTTTAATCTACATTTGTTTGCTTTATGTCCTATTTTACCACATTTGTAACAAACAGTTTTCTTTTTTATGAATCTCTTTCTTTTAGTTGGTTCATTTTCCTTAGGTTTTTTATATCTTATTTTCTTAGAATATTTTTTAATTTTCTTTTTGTATGCTGATGGTGATTTAATTCTTTTAATTCCAAATGCATCACAAAATGATCCTACTTCCTTTGTTTTAGAACCATATTTTATTTGTAATCTTAATTCTGAACATAACATTAATCCTTCTTTTTTGACAAATGCAAATAATTGTCCAAAGGTAATATTCTCAAATGAAATTACATCTATTCCCATTTCTTTTTGTAAACTATCCATTATTCTTTGTGAAAATAGACTCGGTAATCCTGTTATGAATCTTTCTTTCCAGAATGAAGCATTACAATCTGGTCTTCTTAATACATTTGTTAAAAACATATCTTTGTACCATCTAAAATCTGATAATGTTGGACATCTTAAATTTGTTAAAAATGTTTTATTAGAATTTAATTCTTCTTTTGGATTTCCTATGAAATACATTACTATTGTTACTATTAGAAATTCTGCAGCATCTGATTGTATTTGAATATTTCCTTGATCATCTTCTATTTCTTGTGTATGATCTAATATTGATAATTTATCTTGTAATGTTAAAGCATTATCCCACCAATTCTTTAATTGTCCAGTAAATCCTGAAACTAATAATGTTGCAATATTTCTTTCTTGAATATTTTTTATTTTATAAGCTAATCTTGCCATTCCCATTTCTTGCAAATTATTTAATACTTCATATTCAGCTTTGCCATCTATATTCCATTCATATATTGAATCTCCATCATATTTAGTAGTTCTAAATTTTGATCTTTCTTCATATTGAATGTCAGGAGGACTTGGTCTAGGATAATAATTTTTGAACTTACCATTTTCCAATTTTTATTGTTACTATAGTTCTTCCTTTTTATTCTATTTATTTGATTATTTTCTTCTTCAAATTGATTTTCTATTGGTAAAATTATATTTTCTTCTATATCTGAATTTATTGATTCTTCTGATAAATCTTCTAATTCTTCAGTAGAATTTTCTTCTATTATTTGATCTAAGTGTTTATTTTGGGTGTTGATGGTTTTGAATCTGTAGTTAGATTTTGTAAGCATTAGATATTTTATTTAATAAATTATCTGTATTACTTATCTTTTGATTACTAATACTTTGTACTAAATCTTGTTCTTTTTCTCTTGTCAGACTTCTAGGTTGAAAATGAGGTGCTGATATATCATTTGGGAATTTTAATCTGGTTTCTTTAGTGTATCAATTTTTGTATTTAATACTTCCATATGTTGAGATATTGTATGAAGAATTTGATTTGTATAATTATTTTGTTGATAAACTTTTTTAAGATCTTCTAGATTTATTGAATTATTTGTACTTGATTCTGCTTCTCTTCCCTTTTTAAAAGGTGAGGCTATTACTTCTCCTTTTCCTATATTAATTTTTACTTCTTGTAATGGAGGGTGTATTGAAGTTAATATTTGATCATCTTTTAATTTTCATTTTTTATATAAATTAGTTTGAACATTTATTTGTGGAGTATTATAAACATCATTTATTCCTATTTTTGAAATATAAAATGATAACCAGGTAAAGAAAGGGAAATCAAACTTTTGTTTTTCTAATTCATTTTTCCATTCTAAAATTAATTTTTCTTTATATATTGATTCTAGTTGAAAAAACCAAATTCTTTTTTCTGTGTTTTCTTCATCATCAAAATCTTCTTGTAAATATTTATGATTTATTTTATATGGTCTATTTATAACATTTATTTCTCCTTGCATTTGAGAATGTGTTGGGGAATAATCTGATTGATTTTGATTTATGACTTCTGGTATAGGTGTTTTATATTTAAAATTTGAGGTACTTTCCATAGGAAAATTAACTTCAGTTGACTCATAATTTGAACGTCTAGCTGGTAACCATGAATAAGATGATTCTGGTCTTTCTCTTAATGATGTAAATCTTATTAAAGTACTTCCATCTTCTTTTTCTATAATATCTTCTGCAGTAGTCTGTTCTATATTTCTTGCTACTTGTGGATTTTTAATTTCAAATTCACTTGGTATTGTTATTTCATTCCATTTTAATCTTTTTGAAATATATGTGGTAGGTCTATCTGCATCTACTTGTAATAAAGTTGTTTTGAAGTCTAAAGGGCCAATTCTATAAATGTGTTCTATTTTTTCTTCTGGGATTGTCCAATCTGAATTATTTATAGGCATATGATATTCATGACTTTGTACTACATTATCTTGCTTTGAATTAGATCCTATTTTTAATTGTCTAAGAAATGCAGCCATGCTTAATATTTAATTAAATTTTTACTTAGACGGGAACAACCGAGCACTATGCCTGGAACATCCTATCCTGGACTTACCAACGGTCTAACAAGGCATCAAGTCTTACCAACGTTTTCAGTAAAAGTTTAATAAAATATGTAACATAAATGCATGAAATAGCCAAGTTAAAATAGAAACGTAATTCAAATAAAGTAAATGTAAATGCAAAGTTTAAATATGCGTATGCACTTAAAGGGTGTGGCTCTGATACCACTTAAAGGGTGTAACATAAAGGGTAGATTCATCGAATCAAGTAGGGTAGATTTTTCAAAAGAAAACTGAACCCTTTCTCTTAAAAGTTAGCTGAAAAATCTTCCAACCCTAGAAGAAGAATAGTGACTGATTCTTCATCCTCGATCTATGCCATGAAAACGAGAGTGCATAGTCGATTTTGTTGAAATTTTTTCACATCAATCTCGGTCTTTTTTGCCAATCAATCGAGCAAAAAGATTGTGACATAAAGTAAGGCATAGAGATTTGCATACAAATGAAGTGATGAGTGGATCTTTTTCAAAATTGGAGGGCCAATAAAATCATATATTGCTATTGTAGTGAGGTTGTTTGGATAGTAATTAGTAATCTTGTAAAAGTCTTTCCTTTGCAAAAATTTTATGGTTGCCCTAAATATGAAATAATGTCACTGATTTTATGGTTATCAAAGAAGATTTCATAAAAATAGAGGTAGTATATGATGGAATATCTAATTGAATGGGGTATTTAATTTTTTTGAAAGACAAGACAAAGAAGTTTACAGCTACTTCAAATGGTAAAGTCATTCTAGAACCTTATAAATGCAAAAAATAGAATAGTAATAGTTGAACTGGAATGATATAAAGGTAAAATAAAAAGTTTCTATTGCTTGTTATTCACTTATTTAGTTTAGCCTTTTGAAATGCCCTATAGATTTGCTTGCTTTTTGGTGATGATGATATTTAAGTCAGTGTGCATCTCCTATGTGAAGTCTCCAATGCTAATCATATTCAATGTCAAGTAACTCATATATATATTTCTTGGTAGGATAAGTGGTTGTAACATATTTTAGCTTCAATAATCTACTATAACTATGTTTAGGTCCCATTGTTTTCACAAGATAGAACTCACAATGTTTGGACTTTCAAGTCAGGATAAACCACTTGCAATATGGTTGTTGATAAACTGCCATCATTCGAATTTTGTCATTTTTTTTAAATAATACATCTCTATCTCCATTTGAAGTTTTCAATTGCCTTCTTAAAATTAGATTCGCAAGTGAATTTTTGTCCAGCAGTCAATTTTGGATTGTACATGTCACAAGTAGCCTAATTTTTTAAAAATTTTATAAAACTTTCTAACATGTATTTTCTCATTCTCTTAATCTTCTTTACTTATATATATATATATATAATTCAACCAATATTTCGAAGCCATCCACCTAAAAGAAAATCTCATCCCCTTGTCTTACTATAAGATGGAAGGTGAAATAAAAGCTACAATAAGTAAAAAGAATTTTCAACCTCTGTCAATCAACATGAATCTCCACAAAACAAGACTATCAAAGTTTGATTACCTGAAGCTAGACCAAAGTTAGTGATTTTGTAATTTATCCTACAACATTTTCTAAAACCCTGTGGTAGATTTCATTCAATCAGGCAACAAGTTTTCTTAAAAATGTAGGCAACAATGGATTAAGTAATGTACTACTCCTTGTCTTCTAGAAATCTTTAACTCAATGGTGAAGTACACTTGTACAATTTTGTGAAGACATTGTAGTCATGTACAAAGCATCTCTCCAAAATAGTCTTGGTGCTTTCCTGCGTTTGCTGTTTTTCTTTTAAGCCCTTGAACTGTTAACCATTTTGTTTCAGGAAAATTTCATCATTGATCCTTTTACGGATGTTGAAACATAGACTAAGTTACAATAGGAACATGTCTTAAAAATTCCATGTACATATTGCTTGCTGGAAGACACTATTACTACGGGATGGTCAGCAAGTCTTTTTACTTTTCAATTATAAGACTAATGTCTTTTATTGGCTTAATTATTATAGTAATGGGATGAAATTATCTTTTCTCACATTGTTTCCTGTTGAAGCCTGAAGTTTCCAAAAGTCAATGGTTACATGGATACACTTTTCATTTGTGGGTAAGGTTGACCTGAGTATGTCTTTTGTATTTGAAAGTTTGCCTGCAAAATTAGAGTTTCTTTTAGAAATTATTTACAAAAGTACCATGTATGTACTTGTCTTGTATGTTTGGGAGTTTGGAATCTAATCCATACCTGAGTTGGTGATCGGGTCATGGAAATCCGGATGCTGAGGCTGAGTTCGATGTGGCCGATCCTTTTGGTGAGGATAAATATTACATAAAACTAAGAATTAAAATTTCTTCTAAACAATGTCGTGAAAGTTATTAGATTTATTCCAACTCGTCAAAATCATTCTTCACTAATAAGGCTCTTCAACTGATCAAAATTATATTTAGAAAAGTTATCATCAATTTTAATTTTTTTATCCGCATCAATCAAGTTTGAATACCTCATCTAATTATAAATGGTTTTAGAATCTTTCTATCATTCATTTGATATTTGCTATTCAACCATTTTATTATTTTCTATCAAAGTCATCAATGTCACCAATGTTAAAATGCCAAATTTTTTGTAAACATCCTCACCATCATCATTATCATTAAATTCAAAATCACGATCATGAACTGAAGCATTTTCATTCTCATTATCAACTTTAGCACATAGATAAATTAGTTTCTCATTTTTATTTTCAGCAAGGACACCGCTAAGGGTTAACCAAATATCAAAATCTAGCAAAATATTACTAGGTCCTACTCCATCTTCTTGACTACCTAATTGCCTAATATGAAAATCAGAATGAGCAAATACTTTAACCTCACTATATATAAAGCCTACTGCTAGTCACGTCACTGATATTATTCTCGTTTTCCAAATTACTAAGTTGATAATTGGAACCTCCATGGAATAATAATATAATGAAGGTCATTGACTCTACACAACCACATTTCATAATAATTTTTTTAACCTTAGATATGTTTATTATTTGAATTTCACATTAATTTATGTTTCTACCACTCTGTCCACATATTTTTTGTTAGTCCCCTACTAACACTGTCATAAAATAGTTAATTTTATTATTTATTATATAACTGGCAAACATAGGTTTAGTTATAGTTTCGACTACTATTGTTTTAAAAAAAATTTAGTATAATCTTTTACTTAAAAACCATCATACTAACTCATTTCATTAAGAAATTTCTTATTTCTAAAATCTTTTTCATGAAATAATTTACCATTTATTGTCACATATTTTAAAATATTATCATGAATCTTTTCAGTTTTTTTGAGGTAAACATTTGATTAAAACTCCATTCATAAAAGAAAAGAGGTAATCTCTTATTTTCTCATAATAGATTAAGCATTGATCATATTACTGTCCAACTTTTTCATGGTGTAATAGTATAGTTGAATCCCCAACCTCTTTATAGTAAGGGTTCATCAGAAGTTGATTGAGGTTGTCACATGATTTAGTGCAATGGTAAGAGGAAGGGGAGACATCAAAGAACTAAATTCCGCATTGACAAAATAGAGCTTTTACTTGATGTATTGGAGACTAAGGGTTTTGAGAGTTGGGCAATAGTTAAAGAAGAGTATTTCAAGCATTCACTCCATACCCCTCACGATTTAAAAGATAAATAGAATGAATTAATTTACACTGTTCATCTCCTCAATGATGAGAAAAGGGGAGAAGGCAAATTTTGTTGTAAATAATAGGTGTATTTCAAAAGACTTTGTCCCATATTAAAAAATTAAAGGGACTTCTCAATATTTATAATGTTTAGTCTTTTATTGGGCTTGTGTTAAGTTGATAATAAGTGTTGGCTCGTGCGCATGAGAGGGAAGTTGAATTGGACCGTTTCAGTACAAACTGACAGGTTTGCCCCCTCTGTGCGTGGGTTAAACACGGCCCAAGTTGATTTTACTGCGAACAATAATAAATTTTACTTTTACATTTTGCAAATCAAAATTTGACTCTTTCGTGAGAAGATAAATTCTTATCTCGTCGGTTACGAAAGTCAAAGCACGTTCGCAACGTTCTCTTATTAACGTTATTTTCTATTACACGAAAAATTAGGCACGTTTCTTTTATGTTATCAGATGTTAGCTACTGACAATAGAGACCTGCCAGCTTGTTTCTTCTACTGCTATCTTTTTCCTTTTTCACTCTCTGCACCCGATTTATGAAACATTTGGTAGTTCTAATCCTTTTTGTTTATAACAAGAAGAAGGCTTGTTTAATTCTGGAGAAACATTTCAACCTTCTGAAATAGTTTCTTAGGACAGTGCTATAAGCACGACTCAAGCTACATTTTAATTAGCTTCAGTTAACGTTGTTTTTGGCTACTTTTATAACAAATTTCTCAATGAATAACATGTTCAAAAAGTTTTGATACTTGAACTAAAGGCCAAGGAGGTCAAGGACATTGTTAAGACTGCCAAAAAGGAAGCCAAAGACGAGAAAGAAAAAACAAAGGGAACGAGGAAGAAAAGAAAGTTATGAATAGAGTGATGATTACATAAAGAAGACAGACTGATAAATAGCATGATTTTTCGAGTTATGAAAAATATTTGTTATGCTTGATAGTATATTTGAGTATAAGTTTGTTTTTCATTAGCTACATATGATTGATTGTAAAGAAGAGTGGCTTACAGTACAGAAATTTGCTATACTGTTTTGACTTTTTTATTATCTAACTGTCTTTTTTATGGACTCATTGTTCATTTACAAATTTCTATTTTCATAAGGTCTTGAAAATTCAAGAAATTATCATGGAAAAAGTTAATATTTTGAATATTTAGATAAATGGAATAACAAAGCAAATAAAACTAAAATTTGAGAATACTATAGTCTAGTCTTGTACTGTACTCTAATTCCAGATTCTAAATTCAACTTAGATAATATGACGTATGCTTTTAAGAAATTGTATCCCTTTAACTATCAAGAATGTGTGAAAGCAAGTTTGAGATAAATTTTACTTATTTTTTAAGAAGTATGAGAATGTTTTTGATGATGAGTTACTAGACAGCTTAGTAGCATGTTGTTCAGGCAATAATTTAGGCAGTAATAATGATAATTTTGATGAATTTTAGAGTCAATAACATGCAAGTAAGAGAAATAATCATAGATAATCTTATTTGGATGATATTTAACTCTTTTCAACTCAAGAATTGGATATTCTTAGTTTTTTAATGGAAAATAAAAATCGGTACACCATTCTTTCTTTGATAACACATGATATTTTAAATATTCCTATCACTACAGTGGTTTTAGAATTAGTTTTTAATATTGGCGACAAAATTATGGGTAAATTTTGTACTTAATTTCTAATATAAAATATTACTAATACAATCTCCTAATGAAGGTGAACCAATTTTGCTGATATAAACTTAAATGAATAAGAATGTGGATGAATGAATGCTTTTGCTAGTTTTTTTTTTGTTTTTTAAATGTGAAAAGGAAAAAAATATAAAAACAAACCCTTTTTTAGTTCACTTGAGGAAAATCTTTCTTCCTTGGATGAACTTTAGCTAAAAAACAAAGAAAAATTATTAATAACGACATATGAATAGAAAGGAAATAAATATAGACAGGAATAGGAAAGGAGAATAAATTGAAAGTAAAAAGAATTAAAAAAGGAAAAAGATTAGGAAAAAACAAAAAAATGTAAAATAGAAAGAATCAGATAAAAAAGAAAAATAAGCACAGAAAAGGAAAAGGGAAAACATATGGAAAAGAAAAGAAAGATGAGAAAAAGAGAGAAAATGATAATAGATGGAAAAGGCAAAAAAAGAAAAACACGAAAAATCTTGCCAATAAGAGAGTAAAAGAAAGGGAAAGTAAGAAAAACAAGAAAATAAATTTTCAACAAAAATGAAAAAGGGAAATAGATAGAAAAGGAAAGGGAAAAAGAGGGAAAAGAAAGAAATCCTCTAATAATAATCAAAAGAAATACAAACAAGTAGAATTCTAAATTTTAACTTGAGAAATTTGACCATGATGGTAGATGGCGGATATGGGTTCTCTCTTCTTGCATTTTCTCTTTTCTTTTCTTTTCTTTTCGTTTTTTTGTCTATTTTGGAGCTAACCTAGTGTTGTTGGACTGCCTGGGGACTAGAAGCTCTTAAATAGTTTAGGATAGAATTAGAGAAACTGTTTGCCTTTTTCTAATAGGCTGATTTTGCTTTTTAACAAACAAAAAAAATATTGAAAACGTTTAGGGAACAAATTCTACCTCATCATTAACAATTTGTAATCAATTTTTGAAATAATTTTAAATTAGAGTAATCTACTTTAAATAATGGTAGCACTATCAATAATAAGTAATTCATAACAACCTGAATGCCTATGAATACATAATTTGCACGAAGAGTAACTACCTCATTTACACGTAATAAATTGGAGACAAATAATTAACCTATTTTCACAACTAATAACCATCTTTGAAGACATGTTGTTCCTCTAGAACAAAAGGGTTAATACTATATATAAAAAATCAACAATAATAAAATAGTTATGTTAATAATACTATAGTAATGCATAAGTCCGAAGAGTTGATACATGGATATTTCATTTTTTTTAAAGTGATTCAAATTTCTGTGGAAAAATCAACTTCGGTGTAGAAAAATGGAGATAGAAAAATATGAGGTAGAAAAATATGAGAAAATAGTATATAACTCTGGAGTATAACTCCATTGACGCCATTCTTACTTGCCAATATGAGATAGAAAAATAGAGCAAAAAATTGCTCTATTTGGATTAACAGTTTTTGGGGTTGTTCTTAAAAAATTTATTATAGCAGGGTTTTTATAGTATATGTTGAGATATTATTAGAATATATTTTGCAATATTTAAGAGTAACAGAGTTTT
The DNA here is from genome assembly GCF_003713205.1 of Coffea eugenioides. Classification (NCBI taxonomy): domain Eukaryota; kingdom Viridiplantae; phylum Streptophyta; class Magnoliopsida; order Gentianales; family Rubiaceae; genus Coffea; species Coffea eugenioides. The sequence goes on from NC_040044.1 coordinate 35,533,973, forward strand.
TAGAATATATTTTGAGATATTTTTTAAACATCAAAAAAAATTTAGACTACTACCTTTTAGAGTACTTTTTAAAAATTTTTATAGGATTTGAAAAACTAATTTTTTAAAAATTGATGGATCCAAACAGAGCCAATTTCTTTCTTTCTAACTCTGAAAACATTACTAGAAATAGTTGCACTAATATTGATAGTGCTTTTTATCTCAAGTTATGTGTGTCTGTTGTGTGTGATAAAAGGTGGACAAAGTATACGTAATAGTTGTAGTAGATTACTAGTATTTTCTATCTCTAGCAACACTCATATATATATATATATATATATATATAGATGAAAAGTTAGCAAATCATAAGTTACAATATTGGATACTTAAATTAGTATTGTAGCTTACAAATTTTAGTAATTGAAATAGGTTCAATTCCTGATAATAATGAATATTAAAGTTATTCAATTACCACTTTTGTCTCCAAATAACTCATGTAACTTATGTAGTGAAATCTAAATTGAAAAGTTAAATATTTTATTAAAATATTCCAACAAGGCATTTTATATCTTGGTAACAAATTTCAGAAAAAAAAAAACTTGTCATGAACAATATGCCACCAATTCAATTCTCAACTCAGCTATTCGTTACACATTGGAGATCATCAATTGGATCAATACTTATTACTTTTTTCAATTTTAGCCAAGAAAAGCCAATACTATTTCCATTTTGCCTTTGAGCATAGATTTCAAATATAGGGAAAAATGCACTTTTCATCCTCAAAGTTTGGGGGCTTGACCAATTTTATCCTCAATGTTTAACCCCAAACACATTTCATCCTCAATGTTCCGTAATTTTGACCAATTAAGGACAATTGACGGGAATTGGAGGACAAATCAAAAATTGGGACGGAACTTTGCACGTGAGAAGCACAATTCGTTAGATCCAACTTTATACCCAATATAACCGGGTCAAACCGAATGGATCCATTTTTTCTAACGGACAAAAATGCACAAAATAGCAAAACGAAAGGAAAAAAGCTTCTGTCTTCTCCTTCTTTCTTCTCCGTTGTCAGCCCTAAAAATTTTTGTGCCAATCTTTCCATCCACTTTTCGAGCATCTGCTAGCAAGAAGGAGGGCATAGACGGCATCCGTGGAGCATTTTAGGTGAAGAAAAATATGACATTGCGGAAGAAAGAGCTCCACATTTGTCCACCCCCAAATTACGGTATTTATATCCAAAATCAACAACTACATTGCATAAAGATATGTGTTTTTTTGGAGAAGGAAACCTGATATGTGGTCCCTTGTGTTTGTACTGTTTCCCCACTACAATTTACGGCTATTTTTTTTCCAGATTTGGCCATTTGCATGAGGTATAAATAAATCAAAAAATTTGTCTTGGTTTGATTATTATAGTGTGAATGTGGTCCCTTATGTCTGATGATAGTTGCCGATTGACTATAAATTTGTGGTGAGAGTGACTAATAAACAATAATACTTGGTATATTTTGCCGGCCATGTGTATCTGGCCATGTGTATGGAAAAAGTGAAAGTGGTCCTTGTTTGGTAGTTTTTGTGTGGGTCAACAATTTGTTATGCTGAAATGATGAAGCATTTTTTTTTCCTGAAGAGTCTGATCTATATTATTTTCTTTTCTTTAACCAGAAACGGGCAGCACATTTATTACATTAAGATGTCACCATGGAGGCCTCATTTCATATACTCCTGATCCCCATTACGAAGGTGGAGATTTGTGTGTGTTTGACTATGTTGAGAGTATAGGTCTAAGTGTTTTTGAAGTGGATAGATTAACTGAGAGTGCTGGTGTATATGGTCATAAGGTGTACTATGGTTGGGAAAATAACACCTTTAGGAGGATAGACAGCAGTAGGGAGTTAAATGGTTATGTTAAGGGGGAGGTTGGACCAACTAAGGAAGTTAACTTATATCTTGAAGTATCTTTTCATGAAATTCTAGTGCAACAACTTGGTTATGATCCGTATGAGGTAGATGAGACAGAAAATGAACTCCAAAATGGTGATGGTAACAATAATATTAGGGATGAAGGTCAAGGAAGGTGTGCTGCTAATAATTGTGATAATGATTCTGACGCAAGTGATGAGACTTTTTTTTCAGCTATTGATTCAGATTATGAAATAGGTGATGATGCTGATGATGGTATATTTCATGATAATGTTGACAAAAATGCTGAATGGTTGGGAGTAGATAATCACAGGAAAGAAAATGTGGTTCCTGATCCTTTGAATGAAGCAGAGGTGGTTCCTGATTCTGATGAAACAGAACAGGTTCCTGATTCTGAATCTGATTTTGAAAGCATTCATGAGTCTGATGATGAAGAGTCTAAATTGAGGTCTCGTACTTTTGATCCTAAGCATATTGACAATCCAAAATTAGAGCTGTATATGTCCTTCACAAGTCTGAAACTTTTCAAGACTGCTGTACATAATTATAGTGTGAAACAAGGCAGGCCTTGTAAGTTTGTGAAACAAGATAGAGTGAGGGTGAGGGCTAGATGCAGAAATAGTGAATGTAATTGGGTTATATATGCTAGAAAATTAAGTGGGGATGGAACTATTCAAATAAGAACATTTGAAGATAATCACACATGTGGTTTTACATATCATAATCCTCTTGTGCATTCTGGATGGGTAGCTAAGAAGTACTGTGAAGAGTTTAGGTGTAATCCTAAATTAGATTTGGAGCATTTTAGGAAGACAGTAATGAAAGAAAATAGGTGCTCCTTCACAAAAAATCAAACATATAGGACAAGGAGAAAAGCAATGAAAATTGTTCAGGGCAGTGAAAAGGACCAGTACAGCAAATTAGGAGTTTATATGCATGAAATTCTAAGATCCAACCCTGGTAGCACTGTTATAATGAAAACTGTTAATGGCTTTAGAGACTCAAAAACAGGGAAAGGCAGATTTGAGAGGCTGTACATTTGTTTTGCTGGAGTGAAGCATGGTTTCCTAACTGGATGTAGGCAATTTATTGGAGTAGATGGTACTTTTTTGAAAGGATCAGTAGGAGGAGTTTTGCTAGCAGCTGTTGGAGTTGATGCTAATAATGGCATTTTTCCAATAGCATATGCTGCAGCAGAGGGTGAAAGTAAGGACTCATGGTGCTGGTTCTTCAAACTATTGAAAGAAGATTTGAAGATTGAAAAGGATTATGAGTGGACAATAATGAGTGACAAACAAAAAGGTCTAATTGAAGCATGTGATATGATTTTTCCAAATGCAGCCCACAGATTTTGTGTGAAACACTTGCACAATAACTTTTCATCTGCTGGTTTCAAAGGAGAAGGTTTGAGGAGAGCGTTATGGACTGTTGCCAAAGCAACAACACCAGCTCAATTCAGTAGCAGAATGGAAGCAATGGCTGAAATTGATATAGAGGCAGCCAGGTGGTTTGATGGCAAACCACCAAGTCAATGGAGCAGAGCTTATTTTAGCACTCATCCTAAATGTGCTATGTTATTGAATAATATCTGTGAGTGCTTCAACAGCAAAATTCTTGATGCTAGGGAGAAGCCAATAATTGAAATGTTTGAAACAATACGGTTGTACATGATGCAGAGAATGCAAAAAAATAGGGATCTGGCCAAAGAGAAGTGGCAGACTTATCCTTATTGCCCCAGAATTCTTCACATTATGCAGAAAAATGTAGATAGAGCACCTGACTGTTTTCCATTCAAGTCAAATGATGATCTTTATGAAGTCAGTTGCCCATATGGTGACCAATATGCAGTGAACATCAAGGAGCAAACATGCTCTTGCAGAAAATGGGAATTAACAGGTATTCCCTGTCCCCATGCCATTGCTGCATTGTGGATGGCTAAAAAGGATCCTCTGCTATATGTTTCAAAATGGTATACAGTGGAGACATATATGAAGTGCTATGAAGGATCAGTGTGTCCCATGAATGGAGAAAGTGAATGGGGGCTTACTGATGTTGGTGAAGGTCCTTTACCACCCTTATATGGGAGAGCACCTGGAAGGCCTAAAAAGCTGAGAAGGAGAAGTGCAGAGGAGGTTCAACAAGCCAAGGAAAAAACTAAGAAGAAGGTGACAAGAGTGGGACAGATTAACAAGTGTAGATACTGTCATCAAAGGGGACATAATATGAGGTCCTGCAAGCTTCTCAAAGATGCTCAAGATCCTGCAGTTGCAGAAACTGATATTAGTTCAAGCCAAGTTGCTGCTTCTACCAACAATCCAGCTAGCCAAGATGGAAAAAAAGTTGTAAGTTGTTTTGATGACTTGTTACAGCTATCTTTGCTATTTGGTATATAAATGACATGTTTTCCTTTTAAACTGTAGGGAACAAAGAAAACCAAGAAGCCTGCTGCTGAGTCTTCAAATAAAAAGGTAGAAAAACCTGCTACATCTTTTGATTTTTCTGTCTTTATGCAATTTGATTTTTGCTACCTCACTGTTTTGTGCAGAAGAGACATAGACATACAAGAAGAGTTGCAGCTGCAGTTTGTAATGATGATTCAAACATTGAACATCAACAGGATGCTGAGCCACTGGTTGAGATTGACATAACATCCTCTGCCCCAGATCAAGTAGACCAGGATATGTTCGAAGTGTTTGGGCTGTCAAGGTCTCAAGTGAAATATAGCACCAAGGAACCCAGAACACAAACTAAAGAACAAGTACAGATGCCCTTCAGGATTAGAGATGTTCATATGCATGCTGCTGCTGCTGGCAAGGCAGATTTAAGTGTTCCTAGTTCATCTAGATCGAAGGGAAAGGAGAAAGTACTGTGATAGGAGAAACAACATGCTGAATTTTCTTCAAGCCAAGCTGCTTTTGTTCAAGCCAAGTTGCTGCTTTTGTAATTAGTGAATGACTTTTGTTGTTTCAACTTTTGCTTTGCCTAGTAATTATGGAAGTGCAAGCTGTAATGTGATAGCTGGCTTTATTTCATTTATGGACCCATGTTCAACAACAGATCATGTAGTTTGCTTTATGGGATCTCTGTTTTCCTTATATTTTTCTGTTTTGTTAGACTTGATGACTGAGTTTATAATCCAACCAGACCCTTTGTATGCTCTTGTTTTATTAAGTATTATTGATGTTGGATGTTATAAAAAATGTGTGATTTGATGATGTATGCCTGACCTTTATAAAGTTGATGAACAAAAAAGTTGATGAATATTGAGTTTTTTGAAGCTGTAATACATAAGAAGAGCTTAGCTTTGTAGATTAAAGTTGCAATACATATGACAAGCTCTAAGTGTAGTGTATACAGTTGGTTAGTAGACAAAAGTTTCTTCCATAGAATTTATTTATTTTTTTTAAAAAAAAAGAGGGAAACCCGCAAGCGGGTTTCAGGCTATTTAACAAATTACTTTAAAAAAAAAAATTTTTTTTACATGCAAGCTGCGTTGAGTTGCACATGCCCATCGGAGGGCCCTAGGATGCCCAGCAAACCTCCCCTCTCATCCTCACCCTTCAGGTGAGGGTTTGAGAGTATGTGTTTGATATAAATAGAACAGAAACGCAGCTTTTAGTCATTTTACATAAGGGGGAAACCCGCAAGCGGGTTCCAGGCAGGCAGGGAAACCCGCAAGCGGGTTTCAGGCTATTTAACAAATTACTTAAAAAAAAAAAATTTTTTTTACATGCAAGCTGCGTTGAGTTGCACATGCCCATCGGAGGGCCCTAGGATGCCCAGCAAACCTCCCCTCTCATCCTCACCCTTCAGGTGAGGGTTTGAGAGTATGTGTTTGATATAAATAGAACAGAAACGCAGCTTTTAGTCATTTTACATAAGGGGGAAACCCGCAAGCGGGTTTCAGGCAGGCAGGCTATTTAAACTTACTTGCTTTTCTTGACTTCCTCTCCTCAACATTGCTCCTTTCCTGCATATTGTCCCCCACTGCCTCCATCATTTGCTTTCTTATGCCCTCCGATTCCTTATTTAACACGATTTGCTTTGATTTTATTTAGCAAAGGATGAACTAGCCATTGCTTTGCCCAATTACCTCTCCATCTGCCTTACTTCACCAGCGGTTCCTTCACCTTTTAATACCAGTAGAAGCATTCAAAGTAGCTTATGAAGGGAAAATATTCTGCCAGGAAAATATTCTCCAATTCATATTTTTCACCTATTGCAACTTTCTTCTGTCACTGTATCAGTCAAACTAAGGGTATGAAGGGAACTAAAATACTCTCCCTCCTCCAAAATGCTTAATCTATTGTTACTTTTGCTTAGAGGGGCTGACATTGTTAAGAAAATGTCAATTCAAGGGGTGGTAGGAGAGATTTCCAAAATGTGGAGGGAGCTTAGTGATATTTCAAGAAACCTCAGGGGAGGTTTCTGATATTATCCCTTGCTTTATTTCATTGAGAATGCACTTTAATTGTATTGAAGTTATGATATACATATATGGCAACTGTTTTCATGTTCATCTGTTTGTATTATTTGCATTTATATTCCAACTTGGTTTATCAGTACATGTGGGACAATCTTGGTTTATCAGCTTAGTTGCCAGTTTGGTTTATTTGCATTTGTTTTCTAGCGTGGTTTATTTGCATCTGTTTGTATTATCAGTACATGTGGTTTATCAGTTCATGGCCATTTTATATTTATGATATGAACAACACTTTGACAAGGACCATTTTCTTACACTCAACGCATAGCTTTACAAACAAAATAAATTACAGAGTTCATAAATTGCATTGTTGCCAAATACATTTCCCTTCCTAAATCCCACCTTTTACATAAATTGCAGAGTTCATTTGGAACCTTTGTACAAACAAAATAAGTCCCTTTCTATACCCTGCAATTGGATATTACTTCATAGGAAAAAATGCAACTCTCGTTCCAACAACAAACACAGCCAGCTTCAAAATGTTCTTTCTTCTGCAATTTTACCAAAATCACTCCAGTCTTAGCAGCAACTTGCCTCCCTTTACTTTTTCCTCGCCTTTACTGCTCCAACTCAGTACTAGCAAAACCACCAAAAGCACAATTATTATAATAAAAAATTTCTCCCTCTTACGCATTCTTTCAACTTGTTCTTCCATTTTGTTAGTCTTTTTCAGCAAACCAGGAATGAGAACTCTCCCTCTTGGACAAATTGGCTCATCAACCCATTCAAAGTACCTGCATCTCTCGGGTCTCTACCATAACAATAATGACATTTCTCAGAAATTAGTTAGCTAAATTAACACATTGAAGGACCAACATTTTTAGACAAATATTTCTTACCGGCCACAGAGAGCAACCAAGGAATCTTCTTCCCGAATTCTCGCCGCGCCAACAGGTGCTCATTTTTGTTCTTAACCCACACTTGCAGAATGGAGTTGATGAACCACTGGAGACTTCAGAACTTCTGCTCCTCATTTAGGCAAAAATGAGAGCACAGGGAGCTCCACTGCCAGATGCTCTGAGGATGAATGTTTAAAGCTGCAAAGATTGGCAAGAAAATTTTGGGGTTGAAGGGCAGAGGGAAAAAGGACAACAATGGAGCTTTTCGTCCGTCCGTTGCATTTTGTTCCTTTAAAGTTAGCTCCATTCGGTTTTACCCATTTTTTGTTGGGTAAAACCGTTGGTTGTAACGGTCAATTGGATATTTCCCGTCAATTGTCCTTAATTGGTCAAAATTACGGAACATTGAGGATGAAATGTGTTTGGGGTTAAACATTGAGGATAAAATTGGTCAAGCCCCCAAACTTTGAGGATGAAAAGTGCATTTTTCCCTTCAAATATATTACATGTTGTCCTTTCGACTGGTATTGTTGTACCTAATCTTTGATGACCTCCACAGTTTTTATCTTTAAAAGTGCTGTCACAATTAATGATTAATGAGTCAGAGGGCAAATATCACGAACAACTTAACTCCAACAAATTTATAAAAGCTGTATATGTATATTCCTAATCGTGTCTAACCATTGTTAAGGAAAAATAGCTAAAAACGATATGTTAGTTCCTCTTTGAACTTATGACATTGCAACTCACTTGACATTGTTTTGCATCAAGCTCTCAACTTTTTGTACACAAATGTGGTAGCTTTTCCTTAGCATATTTTTTCATGAGCTCCTAAGAATAAAATATAAGAGACTCAAAATAGCCACCTTCTTTCTTATGGAGTATTTCCTTACTTTCTTTTCTTATTTATTAAATATCCCTCTAATTTCTATTTATGACAAAAGTAGTTTTCTTTCAAAAAAGAAAAAAACCAAATAAACCCATTTCTAAATTCGCATATTTGATTATACATCATTTTACAACTCAATTGAAGGAAACTTGTGGCAATCAAATCAATAAAAACAATTATGAAATCAATAAAAACAATGTAATAAATCTCCAATGTCATTCTCATACATATTTTATGTCTATAATAAATAAAAGCACTCAATCTAATTAACCACCTTTTCTCTCCTACATGGGATGTCCAATTGAATAGAATTATAGAATTGATAGGTCATTTCGATCCTTAAGTTTTACCCATATTTTTATCCGTTTCTTCTCTAATTAATTTTTCCTATAGTTTTTATCTCTTCTAATAAGTTTTATGTTTTCAAATAAATTTGAATTATTTTTTCCTATTATTTCTCTCTCTTCTAATAATATCTATCTTTTTCTTAGCAAAGTTGTATAGTTTAATTTATCAATATGGATTAACTTTACTTATTATCATTTTAATCGTTGCATTAGTAAATTTTTTTTTGTTGTAGAAAACTGAATACTCATTTATGAGAAAATGAGTTGTTAACTTTTTTGTATTTAATTACATACAAATATGTAGTTCTAAGTTTATGGTCATGGTAAAGATTTAATTTTTTCAAAAATATCTGTAATTTTTGTTATATGTTATAGTATTTGATGATATTATTACATTATAGTAGAAGTATGCATAGAAGTTTTTAAAAAAAATATTGTAGTCAAATAATTAGAGTGCATTTTCTAAAATTAATATTATGTGAGAATATTGTTGAATTTTTACTTGAATTAGTCATATTTGCACAAATTCACAACTAAGTAAATAAAAACGTGCTCAAGCGGGGGCTAAGTCCTACTACTTACCAGTTACCACATAGTTCATTTTAAATTCGAACGCAAATTAGGAAAGATTAGTGAAAACAGTCAATATGAATAATCAATTATGAATAATTAGTATCCCATTCAATAATTTCCATAATAAACAGCCCTTCTATAGCAATTTCTCCCTTTTCCTTTTTTCAGGACTCCCCACTTCCCCCCAGTCGCCAGTCTCCGCAGTCGCCACCACTGAAATCCTCTCCTGATTTCAGCATCCCAAATCGAGCGCCACCGGTGCAATTCCCCTCCCCGGGGCCCCCCAACATCCCACCCCAACCCCCATAACCAAAACCCTGAATTTATCCCCTTGGAAAATTCTCGTTAAACCCTCCTCTTCCGTTCAAATTTCCCAGCAATGCCTGCTTCCTCCTCAGGTTTATTTGCAGCAGAAAGAAAACATTTATTTTCTATTTATTGATTGTTTTTTTTCTTCTGTTGTTCAATTTACATTTTTTTAAATTTGGGTTTTTTTCCTTGGATGAATCAGAGGCGAGGACGAGGTGGAGGAAGCGGAAAAGAGAGCCCCAAATTTCGCGAAAGTTGAAAGCACCCCAACAGCCTGCTCTAGACGACGACGTTTTGGAAGACGACGACGAGGACGAAGAAGAATTGAACGAAGATGATAACAACAACAACAATAACAATAATAACCAAAACCCTAACAACATTTCCCTTGAACGGACGGTCCAGATTAGGGAGAGCGAGTCGGTGTCGGACGGCGGTGAGAGGATTAGTAGCTTCCCTCTGGTTATAAAACGGGCGGTACACCGGCCGCACTCGTCCGTGACCTCTGCCGTGACGATGGAGAGAGCTGGGAATTTAGGGGAAAGTAGAGGGCAGGGACAAAACGCCCTCGTTTTGGAGAATATTTCTCATGGGCAGCTACAGGCCTTGTCTACTGTGCCCACGGATAATTTGGTTGTAGGTGAGGAGGGTGGGAGTGGATCGTATGTGATTGCACCTCCCAGGATTATGAAGGGGCACGGCGTGGTTAAGAAGTTTGGCAGTGCTGAAAGGGTTCATGTGGTTCCAATGCACGCAGGTTATTGTCGAAAAAATCTTTTATGCGTTGATTCGTAGTTAATAGTTATAAATTTAAATGCTTGGTCCAACTTAATGGCTTTGTATACCAATAGAAAATTATTTTGACAGCTAGAAAAACCAGGGAATGAAGAGCTGAGGATGTAATGGAATCATATTGTTGTTTAGTTATAAATCTGGCGTAATAGCTTGTTTGGTTAGTTTTTATTCAGAATGAGTAATCAGTTGCTTAAAAGTAGGCATAGCTGTGAGCAACTTGTTTCAGGGGTGGTCAGATCAAGAGAAATAATGACCAATGTTGCTTAGGGTTGTCTAGAGATATGTATAGTCCTTCTGAGGATGGTTTAATACAAGTTTATGTAAAGATTATATAATTTGTGCAAAGATTGGTCTCTCTAGGTGGTGAGACTAAATTCTCCAATGCGCTTGATTTTTTCTTAGCTGCCTATGATGCTTGTTGATATGACTCTCGGCAGATTTACTTAAGAGGATTGTGTATGGTATTATCGTGAAATTGAGCTAAAATATCCTTTTTAATTTGTTTGCAAAATGTCTTGCAGAATGATCCTTGAGTCTTAGCCAGGTACAACTGTTGTGCATGGGTGCTTCATAAAATTAAAATAGTCTTAACTGGTGTGGTTCTCCTCTACTTTAAATAATAGAACATGATGTTTGTTTTTGTGTGGTTTCCCCTCTCTTTTGAGTGTTTTCATCTGTTTAAGTCTGTGATTAACATCATCTTGTGAAATATAATCCAGTTTTTTCATATTAATCTCTTAGCAGATTGGTTTTCGCCTAATACAGTGCATAGATTGGAAAGGCAAGTTGTGCCACACTTTTTTTCTGGAAAATCATCAGATCATACACCTGAAAAATACATGGAGTGTCGAAATTGTATAGTTGCCAAATACATGGAGAATCCAGACAAGCACTTGTCACTATCTGACTGCCAGGGATTAGTAGCTAGTGTCAGTATTGACGATTTAACTCGTATTTTGCGGTTTCTTGACCACTGGGGGATCATCAATTATTGTGCTTCTACCCCTAGTCGTAATGTGCAAAAGGATGGGACATATTTATGTGAGGACTCCAACGGTGACCTTTGTGTTCCTGGAGCTGCTTTGAAAAGTATTGATAGCTTGGTTCAGTTTGACAGGCCTAAGTGTAGGTTAAAGGCAGCTGAAGTATATCCGGAACTTGCATGTCAGCACGATGAAGACTCTGATTTTGATAGTGCAATCCGGGAACATTTATCTGAAACCAGATGCAACTGTTGTTCTCGGCCAACTCCTACAGTATACTATCAGTCACAGAAGGAGGTAATTACTTATTGTCTTATTAATTATTTCAGCTGCGATCGGTCTTGAATAGGTTCATATTCTTCTCTTTTGCGGTTGTGTCGCTGGATAGACAACTTTGTTGTGTGTCTTTTAAAGGACAATATGTTATGCAGCTTCATGGGGTTATGTGTTGGAATATTATCCTTTCACATTCTCCTTGCATGTATGCAAATCATGCTCGCAGAGTTCATATAGTTATAACCTTTTCAGTAATCTACTTCCACGTGGCTTGTTAGGCAATGCAACCATCCTGCATGTCATATACATCTGTCCAAAATCAAAATCATAGGTAAGTTTGATTTTGATGTTGTTGATTGCAAAAGAGATGTTCACATTTTGTGAATGGCTTGAAACTTTTATATGACCAAGATATGTGGTTCTTGGGATAGGAATTTGATATATATTCTCTGTGTTAATCTCGTTCTTGGTGGTCGTCCATGTGGACTTAATCTTGTTCCGTTTCTTTTGGTAGTCTGATGTCTGTTAAAGGTGATAGTGATGTTTGAACTCCTCTGTGTCCAAACATGGACGAAAGGACCATTTAGCAATTAGTTGGCCTAAATTTCAATTTTTTGTTTTTGGTCCAAGGGTTTTGGGTTTGCATCTGCCAATTGAGTTTAATGCTTCGGACAGAAGATTGCGTTTTAGCAAGCAAATGTTGGAGGCATGAAAACAATGGAAACTTGAAGCTGCACTAATTGCATGTATGGTGCAACTTCTACTGATTGTTTGCTGAACCTTTCCGTTGGGTTACTTTTTTTAGGATATTTAAGTTCTGGTGGAATCTTCATTGATTGGTATAGGATGGCCAACTTATAATGGCCAAATCTTGGCCAACTTATTGGTCAAGAGTTGATACTTTGACGTTTTGGTTTTTGAGTCTAGACCATTAACATGTGGCTTGTTTATCATGTGACATCTTGTTAAAGTAACTGGTCGATGGAACTCTGTTATGTTCTGTCTGTTTTATACTGGTGTAGAAGTGCATATTGCAGGATGGATCCAAAATTTTTGGTTGATTAATGTTTACTTGGATAGCTATGGACGCTGTGATTCTTTATAAAATTTAGACACTGAATTGCACAATAAACAGGAGGAGATAGTTGCTATGTTACATACTCGGGTACTAGAATATAGATATGGTAATACTGTCTGTGAGTTGGATATGTCCCCACGGAAATGGTGGGGGGGGGAGTTATTAGATTTATAATACGTAGTTTTTAGGATTTCTTGAGCCTGTATTTCACTCGGAGGCTTTATTGTAACTGCTACCTATGTCCCAGTAATGATGTCACGCTTTTCTTTTTGGTCCGTCCAAAGTATGTGTCAGGTTCAGTTGTTCTTTTTTACTTTACTGGCAAAAATATGATGTTAAGTGAATGGGTTAGGCCCCCAGGAATCTTATTCAAACTAACTCCATGTAATGGCGTTTGACATACACAAACTAGAGGAAGGTGAGTACAAATTGTTTGGTGCACAGACTAGCAGTATATGTGATTTACATGTTAAAAGGAAACACAAGCATTTTGGCCCCACCTGTGACTATACAAGATGTACTACTCTAGTTCTTCAAGCTTTTTCCTATTCAAACTCCCACTGAGAAGAATAAAGATGGAACTAATGCAAACTAAATAACCTGCATAGAACTGTTGTCAAAAAGCTCCGCCAGACAGTGACAATCTCTTGAGACCAGCGGGAGTATTTGTTTTGTTCCTTGTCGGCAAATACCAAAATATTATTCTTATGATGATGGTTGTAGTTGTTTTGATAAGATACTCAGAATGCTGGATGCTTGCGACTTTTTAGTTACGAAATCCAACAAGAGTTGGTTGTGATGCTTTATGAAATGAATCCAGTTGATGATTCAATCAGAAAAAATATGGCAATTGTTACCTGTTATCCCACATTCACATATGCGACCCATTTAGTGTATATAGAAATAGGAGTTCAAGGGATTTTTTTTATCTTGCTTGGCTCATTTTCTCCTCATACTTCATGGTGCCTAATTTCTAGTTGCATTTTTTTCTGAACATGCATATATAGTGCACTAAAGCTTGTCTCCTAGTCAAAGATCAAAAAACCCGATAATTTTTCACCAGATCCTGCATGCATTTCAGACTGGTACCTGTTTTTTGTTGTGTTGACATTAGTATCTCAGGGAGAAGTGTTGAGTCCAGGTAGCAGACCTTAGTGGATCAAAATTTAATTGTTCGGAGATCTAAATGGAAAACCTTTTATAAGTGAAAACTACACAATCCCCATAGGAAAATCTCCTTGCAAACTTGTATTTGACATTTTGTCCTTTTCTACTTATCCTCTAATACACAATCGCATCAATGTTTTAAAGAGAATTGGAACTGTGGGAGTCGGGAAATGTTTACATTCACAAAGAGTGGTAGAATTTTTGGTGATTTTGTAGTAAGGGCAAATCAGACACACTTTTGTCCATGAAACCTCACGTAATCAGAAATTAGCCAATCATTATAAGCCTTTATGAATTAGTAAAGTTTGCCACTGGGGACGATAATGTTCCTGGTAACATGTTTACCATACCTTTCTGGATGGGTTTGGACGTTTGTTGGTGCCTAAACTCCATCCTTGTCTTTGGTCTTGAGTTTGAGGCTTTGAATGACTTGCCCTTGGGGATTGAATCTGAGTAGGAATTTTGCACTCACTTTGCACATTTTGATTGGTCTCTTTGGGTTGGCACATAGTTTGAAGAGCTAGCCATGATACATTTGCATTTTCAACTTTGTGGAAATATTCCCAAATTAGTCTCCATTTTCTAGAAAAAAATCAGTATAGGCATTACTGCTAAAATAAACTTAGGAAGCTGTTATGGTTGATACAATGAGATGGAGAAGTTTTAAGTTGTACATGTGTTGCCACTTGGCTATGTATCTCTTACTGGGAAAGAGAAATGTGTTTGTCCTTGGGTGCATTCTGAGGTAAGAGATTTTTAGTGACTAGAAGAGCATATGAGGTGACCTTTCACTGATTGAACTGCGAGTTCCCTTATTTTTTAAAAAATACACATTTTCTCTCTTTTTATTTTTTTTTGTTTTATTGGTAAAGCTGTGCGTGTACTTGTACCAGTTTGACTTTTCTGGAGTGTCTTGTATTTCGCTTATAAAGAGAAAAGTAATCAGGAAAGGAACGTAAGCTGATTCGGAGTTGCTAAACATTTTTTGTTTCTTTCGTCACTTTCCTGTTTCGTATTCATGACTGGCAAGCATCTTTGACAGGTTGATGTGCTACTCTGTTTGGATTGCTTCCATGATGGCAAATATGTTGCTGGCCATTCTAGCCTGGATTTTGTGAAGGTCAATTCCATGAAAGGTTATGCAGGTCTGGATGGAGAAAGTTGGACTGATCAGGAAACCCTTCTTCTTCTAGAAGGGATGCAACTCTATAATGAAAACTGGAATGAAATTGCAGAGCATGTGGGCACCAAGTCTAAAGCACAATGTATCCTCCATTTTGTCCGTCTGCCTCTTGATGCTACTCCCTTGGGAAATATTGATGTCCCTGGCTGCGCTAATTCATCAAATCTCCCGGATGGAAATGAATGTGGGAGGTCACATCCAAATGCAAATGGGAATCTTGCAGGTACCGTACTGGGCTTGCTTTTTGCCCTTATCTTGTACTTCGCCCTTTTGGTCTCTTATTTCCAAATAAGGATCTGCTAATAATTAAAAATCTGCATCTCTTTACTGATCCAGGATGTGGCTTGCAAGACCCTGATTTTGAAACTAAATTTCCTTTTGCTAATTGTGGAAACCCAGTTATGGCTCTGGTAGGTGGTTTCTCTAAAACTCTAGTTCCTTTTCACATGATTTTGTAGCATGTTTATTTCTAGTGCTGTTTTTTGCATGCTTAGCTATTACCTGATTCATGTCTGAGTTCTATTAAACTTTGTATCATTTTTAAAAACTGACTGCATGTTACATGTGTGATATGATCAATAACATTTATTCATACTTATTGACTGACTGAATGTGGAGAATTTTTTTCCTGCAATGTTATTGACTTGAAATTGTACACTGAGGTAGAAGAATCTTGAAAATCTAGAAAATCCAGAGAGAGAGAGAGAGATCATCTTCACCTTGGCATCCTCCAATTATGTATGTCATAAGTAATTCAGGTTACTTCACCTTGACTTCCTCCAGTTTGCTGAGATGAATTTGTCTTTGGGAGAGATGGTTTAGTGGTTGATATCCATGTCTTTGTGCTAGCCAGCCTTGTATCTACAAGTCTCAGCCGTATGAGCGGCTGTACTTTCTTCCCTCACCCACTCACCAAAGCGTTAGGCTAAAAATCGCAATCCCAGCTTATACTTGTCCTACAGGATGTTTGTTTCCTTCTATTGTTTTTCTTTAGAGTCATATCCTTCTTTAGCGTTTCTTTAATTTGTCTCCTCTTTTGTACGTGTTTGCTAACTTCATCAAGGAAACAGTATCTTGGTGTTAAAAGTGGAAGGAGGATTGTGATTTCATTAGTGAAAGTCCTGCCTGGCTCAACCCTTAGTTCTATGTTGTTACTTCCTCTGTATTCTTCTGCATTAATAGCAGATACCTAGGATATTTTTATTCCTACTCAAAGGAGGTATTACTACTGGTCCTCCTTATTTCATAGGAGGTACGTCAGAGCATTTTTCTTCCTGTATAGCTTCACCTCCAATTCATATGCTGATTTCTATGCTTTCCCTTTCTTTTCCTCCCATCCCTGGACGTGGACCTCTAATTTTTTTTTACCTTTTTGTTCCCCTCCTCATTTTGGATTTTAAAGCTATGAAGGTTCTATCTGACCTTAGTCACTACTCCACACATTGGCACCTCAGAGTAAACTATCTTGTGTATCCTTGTTTTCTATAGTAATATAGGTTAAGTTCTTCCGCAGAATACTTTCTTGGTTTTTATAATTTTGCATACCTCACAAGTTTGTAGGTAATGTATGCTAGGCATGTTAACTTTTAGAAGCAGCTGAAACTGTCTGAGTATTGCTTAAATCTCAAATGTGCTTTATAGATAACCAAATATCGACAATAAGTAATTATACAATATTATACAATAGTTGCTTTTCCCATTCATGCCATCTTAAAGTGATTTATGTTTACCAAATTAAGTATGCTTTGACAATTTTCTATTAGCTTGGGATCTCTCTCTCCTCTTTAGTTGAAAAGAAAAGCATGTAGTATACGCAAAAGGTGGATGTTATCCCTTTGCTAGCAATCCCTGTCTCTGACTGGCATAGATGACAGCCATGAACCATGTAGAATATGAATTTTTGAATGTTAGGGTAAGGTAAGTTTTGCACTCCTGCTGCACGTGTCCAATCTCCTAGAGTAGCTTTGCTTTCTAGAGATGTTATAATGTCAAGTTAGATGAATATAAATGGTAAGAGAATTGAGAGTAATGTGAGCCATATAGTTGCCAAATTCTGCACCAGATGTGTAGGCTCAACATAAGATTTTTTTTCTTTTCTTTGATATCAAGATATCTATCGAACCACTCTTCATTGAGCCACATATTTTAACCCTTGGCTATACGAAATCTGAGACTTACTGTGGGCGTCTTTTTTATGGTATTGAAAGCTTCTAATATAAACTTGTTGAATCTGCATATGCATTTTAGCAACTTTGATGTTTTTTGTATTTTAAATTTTATATATATATATATTCATGTCGACCTATCTGTTATAATTCCTAGGTTGCCTTTCTGGCTTCTGCAGTCGGACCAAGAGTTGCCGCAGCATGTGCCCATGCATCCCTGGCTACATTATCTAAGGATGATGGTTCAACTTCAACTAGAAATTTTATGCAGATGGATGGATCAAGGTTAGTTTACTGTCTTCTTCAATTGGTTCTTTAGTCAGTATTTTGATATTGGCAATTCTTATTTGCTTTTCTGAATGTACTATTGATTTTTTCAATTTCATGACTTGGTTATGTCATTCCTTTGGTTCATGTTATAGAGTGAACATTTGTATGATAAGGGTCTGTAGTCACTGCTTTACTATTTTAACGGCTTGTGCATTTGAATGCTGCTGTATTCCTCTTATTGATTCTTTCCTTTGAGTCTCTTCCTTTCCTGACATCCTTCACAATTTTTTATGCTATTGAAGGATAAGTAAGGATAGCGGTCCCCGTGGAGACTATGGAAACTCAAGCCAGCAAAAAGGTATGCTGTAAATTAATTTTTTCATCTTCTTTCTTCTTCTTTATAATAATCAGTGGCCAAAATTCTCAGAAGAAAAGATGAGAGGACAAGGTCCCTGGACTAAGCATGATACAGATACATTTCCATTATCTGCTGAAAAAGTAAAAGCTGCTGCAAAAGTTGGCCTTGCAGCTGCAGCTACAAAGGCAAAGCTTTTTGCTGACCATGAAGAACGTGAAATTCAGAGGTTATCGGCTAATATCATAAATCATCAGGTATGTTAGTTGCTAATACAATGAATCTTTGAGATCTCTAAGGATTATATTCGTTTATTCTTTCTGTAAGGTGTTCTGGTGGTGTTTGACTGGAAGGAGGTACACTTTTGCATTTGAGATAGTCTTGGCAAAGTGGGTTTGGTTTGAAGGGAGAATTGAGGAAAATAACTTCTGTTTGCTTTGGAATTGTGTTATAAATGTGAGTATTTGGAGTGTTTTTTGGGGTGTTACTAACTCCACTTACTGTAGACTCCAAAACTTACTCCAAAACTTGTTTTTGAAATACTCCCTAATCCATACAGAGAATTGTTTTGGACCTAGAATTCTTGTTACTTGGGTATGTTACTCTGGTGCTCTTGTGAGGCCTTTAAAAGTCTCTGGATTTGTGCACCTTTCATATTCCAATCTTGATATTTGTTTGGGGAACTTTTTGACAATTGCTGATTTAATACATGTTACACTTTGATTTTCTATTCGAACTCACAGTATTATTATGTGAAATAGTACAACTTAGTTCTAGATGTGGTTCCTTGCGAGCATTCTGACTTTTGACTCTGCAACTTCACCTTTCTATGCAGTTGAAAAGATTGGAGCTGAAACTGAAGCAGTTTGCAGAAGTAGAGACACTCTTAATGAGAGAATGTGAGCAAATGGAAAGGACAAGGCAGAGAATTGCTGCAGAACGTAATGTTATATTATCAGCACATCTTGGCTCTTCTGGATTATCTCGACCTATGGGCCCACCAAGTGTTGGTCAAGCCATGGTTAATAGTAATGTCGGTAATAATAGGCAACAAGTTTCAAATTCTCCTCAACCATTTATATCTGGGTTTGGCAGTAATCAACCAATCCATCCGCATATGTCACTCATGTCACAACAACAATCGATGTACGGAATTGGGCCTAGGTTACCATTATCAGCTATACAGCCATCTTCCTCCTCTCCCAATGTTATGTTCAACCCTGCAGCGACCTCCCAGGCTGCTTTAAATCATCCAATGTTGAGACCTGTGTCTGGGTCTAAATCTGGATTAGGTTGACTGTAGAAGTGATGATGCAACAAGATTGCTCGTGTTACAATTCTTGTGCTTTCAGCACTAAAAGTTGGAGAGTGGATGGGGTAGATAGCTGCTGTGCATGTTGTATTTTGGCCCGTATGTTTCACTGGGGGCCGGTGTTTTCGACGCAGCAGCCCATGCAGCTGATGATGCAGCAATCTCAGATCAGTAGGAAAGTGACGTGACTTTCTTCAGCAATGGTGGTTCAACTAATTGATTGCTCCTTTTCATTGCTATAATTGTAGGTTCCAATATGTTATTTTTGTTGCTGACTGATTAACTACCAAGACAGGAGTAATTTAAGTAGCATGCTCGAGATGTTGCAACCTTGCTGTACAGATCATGAAACATGCAGGGATGTAGTGAAAGCATGAAATAGACGCCTTGTTATTTAAATCTCTGGCATATGCGTATCTTCATGTCATTTTGCAGCTTCCTTGATTTTGCAAATCGAAGTGGCATTGGGTTGTAGATCACCTTCTGTTACGCGTCCCATGCGACGTGATAATTTTGTAGTTTTGTTTTACACTGCAGCTCTCTGCTTCTGCCTCCTTAAATTTATGGAATTGGTTAACAAAAAGAGTGCTGGAGCGTAACATTAAGGCCCTGTTTGGTTCTGGGAAAGTACTGAGGAAAAGGAAAGTCTTTCCGAGAGAGTGTTTCCCATGTTTGGTGTGGGGGAAAGCCAGTATGGAAAGGAAATCATGGGATTTCATTTCACAAGGGAATTGGGAATGCTTTTTTGCCTACAAAATCAATTCCTTAGGTTCCTCTATTGCGGGATTTTGGTTGATGCAGTTTCTAGGTTTGATGTATTATGCTTGTTTTCTTGTTTTCACTTATTAATTTGAGGGTTTCTTTGGTTAGTTTTCTGTTTTAAATTTTCTTGTGCAACTAGCTTGAATGTGGATTTTCACTTGACGGCTGGCTTGAAACCGTCAAAGGGGAATTGAAATTTGTGGCCAATTGGTAATCTAGAAACTCATCCATTAGTCCCTCTGCTGTCGATGCTGAATGATATAATGACATCTATTTTATATTAGAATGAAGGCATACAATGGTAATCATCATGCTAAGAGCTGGCTTATTGTCTTTTTAAAGTCGTTGGGCACTAAAAGTTGTTAGTTCATAGTCTAGAATCTGGACGTGATTCCTAAAATCACTTCTCGGTATCTTAATCAAATGGGCTGAGCCAGAAATTTTGCTCTCGTGGCTTCTTTTTAGCTGAAGTTTGCGTGCATTCTTTCAGGTCCTCGTGTTGTTTTTAGTCACACATTTTTCTGACGCAGTCCCTATTAAATTGGCACCTGTCATGGTTATAAGAAATTGGCACCTGTCATCGGTCCTTCTACTGAAATGCAAAGCAAATTATAAACCCTCTGCAACGGTTTAATGTAAGAAATTTAATGAAGACAAGAAGCAATATTCTTTGCATCACCTGCCTAGAATTCAATTCCATGATTAGGAGACAAGTTCTCTTTAGATGGATTGTAGTTTTTACATGAGAAAAGTTGTAAAGAGAGAACAAGCATGAAATGCTAAAGAGAGTTGCTTCTTAATGAAAACAATTATATTTCCTAGTGGTTAACACTCCTACTAATCTTTCTTATTAGTTAATCATCATACTAATGTTCATTTTTTCTTTTCTTCTTCTTCTTCTTCTCTCTTTTTCTCTGGCTCCCATCCAGGGTGATGGATCATGCATTTTGGCCTGATGGATCAGATTTTGAATCATTCTAAAGTGAAGATCAGCAATTTATTTTATGTAATTAGAATGTTGTTTGTTACATCTTTGCTTGGTTTTGCTTTTTCCTCCAGTTGATCTTATTTCCTTTGGCTTCATGATACTAAAAACCCTCTTCGGCCTTCATCCCTATCAGGGGAATTGATGCACAGTTGCATCTGCAGCAGCTAATGAAAGTCTAGAATGTTTTGGGCACTCCTGAAGTGGCAAAACCTACACCAAAGATGAATAATGAGTCATTTGCTAAATTGAACTGCATTGATTGAACGGCTTTAGAAAGATATTGGTATATATGCCTAGGGTTGATAGATTACTAAAATTGTACCATAAATTCTTAAAAATTGATTTCTCATTGGGTACATATGTGTCAAATGACAATTATACTGGACAGACTTGTTCAAATGCAATTGCAAAATCACCACATTCAAAGTCAAAATACACAACTAATTTTATAGCATGCCACTGATACCACAAAAATTCAAGAAGACCAACTAATTCTTTACAATTCAGAAGAACTTTAGCTTCAATATTTTGCATTTGAGTATATTGTTTTTTTTTTCTCATTTCATTTCATTTGCTAGTATTGTAGTTTGTGTCATTTATGTGAGACACAACTTAAACGGAAGAGAAGTATATATTATCCAAAAAGTAACATGTAGTTATTAACAATACTTGGACGAAAACTAAAATGTGGTTACAATAAACCTGAATTAATCAATAGACCAAAATCTCATTAGCAACCACAAACTTAACTCTTTTTTTCTTTTTATTTAGTGTAGATGGCACCCAACTCGTCTCCTTCTCTCTACGTTTTTTTTTTGTCATCGTCACTTTATCTACATCCCACTATTAGTGCATTACGTACCAGTATGGTTTTTTTTTTAGAGAAATCACATATTGTGGCAATTGATAGGAGTTAAGGTTTGAATCTTTGACCTTCCATCCCACCAAACTTTAAGAACCTGGTGGTGGCCAACGGTCGGTTAACTCATCCCCTTCTCCCCCAACCAAAAGATAACTAATAAGAGTTGTGACGGTAAGTTAGATATTTTACACATCATCTTGTCAATGGCTAAAAATAATCATACCAAGAAATTGTTAAATTTTTTGTTAAAGTAGTGATTGCTTTTTTTCGTTTAATACAATAAATGAAATGCCATGATAAACATAGGTTGAATTTTGGAAATTTTTTTTTAATTTTAATTTAAGTTAAATTTTCTTTTTAAACTGTGTTCTCCTTTCTTAATTCCTTTTGAAAACCCATAATCCAAATACAGGAATTTCTTTCTTTAGAATTCCTTTCCATTTCCTTGGCACTTTCCTTTGTTAACCAAACAGGAGAAAGTATTTGGGTTTTAAAAGAAATTCACTTTTTATTTCCCACTTTCTTTTCCTCACTGGTTTCCTAGAAGCAAACAGGGCCTAAGGAAACGAGAGATACTCTAAGGTGAAGCTCGTTCCTTCTAAATCAGATTGATTTGATTGAAGGGAGTAGGAACTATTACTGGGAGTTAAATGAGATTGATTCGTTTTTCTTGTTTGATGATTTTTGTGTTTTTTATTTTTTATTTTTTGCCTACTATGATGATGGTTAACATTCTCTTACACTATGCAGAAGGGATAAATCTAGCTAAAGTTTCGTTTGGGAGTTGAGGATTTGGATAGAAAAGAAAGGGAAAGAGGAGAAAGTTTAGTTTTCCTTTGTTTGTTAGTTTTTAATAGGAAAGAAAAGAAAGGAAATGGGAGGATTCAGGAGGATGAACAGAAACCAAAAATTTTCCTTCCAAATTGGATGGAAATGGAAAGAAACTTTGAGGAAGCTTGTCAAATTTTTTTAAAATGCCTATTTTATCCTTAAAAAAGTTTTGAACAAATATTTAATGACTTTCATATCTAAAATCATTTCACTAATTCTCAAAACTTCTAAACAACGTAACAATCCCTTCTCTTCTCTCGTAACTTAAGTTTTCCTTCTTTTCTTTTCTATCCTAAACTCCCAAACTAAGCCTAAGCACTAGGTGACTGGAGAGGACGAAAACATCTCAACCTTCACAGATTTTTTTAAAAAACTTTTTTGTCCCTTTGATTTTTTTTGTGAGCTACAAAGTCACCAAAAAATGCTAGTTAACCTGACAACTTGCGGCAGAGGGGATTAAAAAAAAAAAAAGGTTCATTCCAATTCTTATTAACTAAACAAACAATTCAATTGTCATGGCACTAAATACTCGTTACTAGAGTAATAATCAATTTGGTGAAGGCCTCCTAAAGTGCTCATCATTCTTTGTTTTTTTTTTCTTTTTTTGCTTTTCCCATTTTTTGAAATCCCTCCAACAGAAACCTTTCAAGAGCATCAAACTCTTTCTTGTAGAGCACAAGGAATCCTCCTCTTTCGTAAAAGTTAATTTTTTTTTCAAAAGTTTGATTTTTTTTTTGGGTTTTGATATGAATAGAGTGCACAAATACATCGTCTCGCAAATAGGTGAACACTTATTTGCAAGATTGTGTATTCTCCACAGTGTTTTGATAGGCAGTTTTTGAGCAAAGCTCCTAGGGCATTTCTATAACTCTCCTCGACAGTGGGATTTTGGGTGGGTGGGGAGGGAGGGGAGGCAAGTCTTGTGGCTATGGCTGTTAGTTGAGACTCTTTGGACAGGCGCATCTTGAAGTCCATCCTTTGAAAAAGTAAATAAAGAAATAAAAATTTGTAGCTTTAACTCGAAAATAAAATACAAGTGAAAAAATAAATAAATAAAATAAAAGATTTGTAGCTTTAACTCGAAGAAAAAATACAAGTAGCCAATTTTTTTTTAGTGAAAGTAAGAAGGTTTAGATCGAGATTTATGACTTACACTCCCTTCGTTGAATGAATTGCCAATAGAGTTGTATGTATTTATGACAAGAGATGGCAAAATTCCCAATTCCATAGCTCCAAATCCCCTCTTCAGTATCAATTTTCACGCTCCCAATCTCGGCCCTCTATCACAAGATTCACCACTAACTTCTACTTTGAAAGCCTGAGTTTTGTGCTTTTTTCTTTCCTTTGTTTTGGGATCATCAAAGCGTGTTTTCAATTTGCAGCTTTTCACT
The DNA here is from genome assembly GCF_003713205.1 of Coffea eugenioides. NCBI lineage: Eukaryota > Viridiplantae > Streptophyta > Magnoliopsida > Gentianales > Rubiaceae > Coffea > Coffea eugenioides. The sequence goes on from NC_040044.1 coordinate 35,557,736, forward strand.
TTGCTTATTTGATTCTTTTGTTATTTTTGCTGTTTTTGTGTCTATATTAGCTGATTGTTATTTGCAAAAACTCATAATGAATTCAATTTTTTAAAATGTAGAATAAGTGAAAAGGTGAAAGCAAAAGAACAAGAAACAAAATTGTTAGGATTGGTGCAGAAATAAACAAATTAAAGTTAGCACAAAATAGGCGGTATAACCGACCATATAATGGTTAGGCGGTAAACACCAGCAATATAATAATTAGGCGGTAAAACCGACCATATAAAAAGGGTTGTGGCAACCCAATAAAGAGAAATAATAAAGCAAAATAAAAGACACAGAAGATTTACGTGGTTCGGTTAAATTGACCTACGTCCACGGGCGAGGAGGGATCAATATTTCTATTATAAAGAAAAAATACAAAAGCCATAGGAAAGTGGTTCCTAAGCCAAAATGACACTTACAAAAGAGTTTAGAAAATATTTATAAACTCAAAACAAGAGAGTCTAAAATATTTGACTATAAATGGGTTAGATGATCCAAGAAACTAATAGCCCCATATAATGCTCTCTTGAGTGGTGCAATTGAAACTAACCCAAGGCCCCTATATTTATAGCCTTCAGCAGCCGACTTCTCCTTGACATTGTTCGATGTGGGACGAAGCAAAAGAAGCATCGGTCAACAAGTGCAGCTTCAACAAATCTCCACCTTGATGAGTCCCCAACATCGAGAGATTATAAACTTACTCCACCTTCTCCATATAAGCCCCAATGGGCGTAAATCACCAACAATGAATACCAATTAAGTCCAAGCACTGTTCGAACTTGTAAATTGGAAGATGTTTTGTAAACATATCGGTTGGATTGTCCTTAGTATTGATTTTCTGAATAAGGATTTTTCCCTCAGCAATGATATCTCGAATAAAGTGATACTTCACATCAATGTGTTTCGTCCTCTCATAATACATCTGATCTTTAGTCAAGTGTATGGTCTTTAGTCAAGTGTATGGCACTTTGACTATCACAGTGAATAACAGTAACACCTTGATGTAGACTAAATTCGCTAAATAAACTCTTCAACCACAAGACTTCTTTGATTGCCTCGGTCACAGCCATATATTCTGCTTCTGTAGTAGACAAAGTTACGACAGGTTGTAGAGTAGCTTTCCAACTAACAGCACAACCGCCAATGCAAAATACATAGGCTGAAAGTGATCTTCTCCTGTTAAGATCTTCAACGTAGTCTGAGTCTATAAAATCAACCAAAGTGTTATTATTTATTCCAAACTCCAAACATACATTTGAAATACCTCGCAAGTATCTGAGAATCCACTTCACAGCCTACCAATGTGCTTTACCAGAGCAAGACATATATCTGCTAACAACACTGACTGCATGTGAGATATCTGAACGAGTACAAATCATTGCATACATGACACTGCCGACTGCACTGGAATAAGGAACCCGTGCCATATAATCTTTCTCTTCATCTGATTGTGGTGATTGAGCAGCAGATAGCCGAAAATGGCTAGCAAGAGGAGTAGATACTGGTTTAGCATCTTTCATGCCAAAACGCTCCAAGACTTTCTCAAGATAATTTTTCTGGGTCAAGAACAACTTCTCTACTCCTCGATCTCTCTTGATATTCATACCAAGAATTTTCTTAGCTGCTCCCAAATCTTTCATTTCAAATTCACTATTTAACTGCAGTTTCAAAGTGTGAATTTCTGACAAATTCTTAACAGCAATGAGCATGTCATCAACATAAAGCAGCAAATAAATGAAAGAACCATCATTTAACTTCCGGAAATAAACACAACTATCATACATGCTCCTTAAATAATCACGACCTAACATAAAGGAATCAAATCTCTTATACCACTGTCTTGGAAACTGTTTCAATCCATATAAGGATTTCTTCGACAAGCAAACATGGTCTTCCTTACCTTCAATCTCAAAACCCTGGGGTTGGTTCATATAAATTTGTTCTTCAAGTTCGTCATGCAAGAAAGCTGTCTTAACATCAAGCTGCTCTTATTCCAAATCATACATGGCAACTAAAGCAAGCAAAATACGAATAGAGTTATGTTTAACAACAGGTGAAAAAATTTCATTAAAATCAACACTTTGTACTTGACTATAACCCTTTGCAACTAATCGTGCGTTATACCTTGTATCTTCAACTCTTGGAATACCTTCCTTCTTCTTGAAAATCCATTTGCATCCAACAATTTTCTTATCTGAATGCGGCTTTACAAGAACCCAAGTTTCATTTTGATGAAGAGATTCAATTTCTTCATTCATTGCAATCAACCACTTTGCAGAATTATCACAAGAAACTGCTTCTAAATAGGTGGAAGGCTCACCAACTGCATCAGTTTCTTTTGCAACAGACAAAGCATATGCAGCTAAATTTGCATATCTTTATGGTGGTCGAATGTCTCTCCTTGCTCTATCTCTGGCTATGGAATACTCTTCTTTTTCTGAACTATCTTCAACAGTAGATTCAGGTGCATCTACTGGCATTTGTTGAATAGAAGATTTGGTTTGAGAAGGACCAGAACTGCCAATATCAAGCTCCATCTGTTTCTGTGTACTATCAGTAGTACAAGGACTAGAAAATTCCTTCTTGGAAGATAATATAGACAATTCATCAAAAGTAACATCTCTACTGATCATAAATTTTGGGGATTTGGGATCAGGACACCATAATCTATATCATTTCACCCCAAAAGCATACCCAAGAAAAATGCACTTTTTATCCCTAAACTCCAATTTTCCATCATTCACGTGCATGTATGTTGGATACCCAAAAACTTTTAAATTGGAGTAATCAGCAGGAGTAGATGACCAAATTTTCTCAGGAGTTTTGAAATCAAGAGATGCAGAAGGAGAACGGTTGACAATATAACATGCCATATTGATTGCCTCTGCCCAAAAATCGTTTGTCAACCCTGCATTGGAGATCATACATCTTGCTCTCTCCAAAAGCGTTCTACTCATACGTTCGGCCAAACCATTTTGTTGAGGCAGCATCCTGACGGTGTGATACCGAACAATTCCTTCATTTTTACAAAATTTATCAAATTCACCTCCACAAAATTTCATGTCATTATCTGTTCTCAACCGTTTAATATGCTTTCCTGTTTGTTTCTCAATCAAAACTTTTCATTATTTGAAAGTTAGGAAAACATCATTTTTATGTTTAAGAAAATATACTCAAACTTTTCTTAAATAATCATCAATGAAAGTCAACATATACCTGGCACCACCTTTGGAAGGAGTACGAGAAGGACCCCATAGATCTGAATGAATGTAATCAAGAGTACCTTTTGTCTTATGAATTGCTGGTGAACTGAAGCTGACTCTTTTCTGCTTTCCAAAAATACGATGTTCACAGAATTTCAATGGTTCGGTACTTTGTCCACAAAGAAGTCCTCTTTTACTTAGTATGCCCAACCCTTTTTCGCTCATGTGCCCCAGACGCATATGCTATAATTTGATGATGTCTGTAGCTGACAAAAATGATGTTGAAACAGCAGCAGCACCTGTAACAGTAGATCCCTGCAAAATATATAAAGTACCAGATCTGTGTGCCTTCATAACAACAAGAGCACCTCGAGTGATTTTGAGAACTCCATCTCCACCTGAATACCTGCACCCAATAGACTCAAGAGTGCCCAAAGAGATGAGATTTTTCTTCAAATTTGGAACATGTCTAACATCTGTGAGCGTCCTCACAATACCATCGTACATTTTAATCCGGATTGTGCCTTTGCCAACAACTTTACAAACAGCGTTATTGCCCATTAAGACAACTCCACATTCAGTTGATTCATATGTTGAAAACCAGTCCCTATTGGGACACATATGATATGAACAACTCGAATCTAAAATCCACTCATTATTAGACCTAAAATTATTTTCTGTTGCACAGAAAATGATTCCATCATTCTCATCAACTGCAATACTAGTTTCGGTGGTCTCACTCTTTTTCTCCTTTTGCTTTTCTTTATTTTTTAATTTAAAGCAATCAGAGGTAATATGACCCTTCTTTTTACAATAGTTGCATACCACATTTTTATGTCTGGACTTGGATCTACTTCTATTTTCTGTGTTTCTCTTTTTAGATCTACCCCTAACAAACAAGCCATCGGCTTGACTCCCACTAGTTTCCCCAGTAATATCCCTATCTATTTGCTCTTTAGATTTTAATGCAGATTTAATTTCTAGATACGAAATTGTTTCTTTTCCATAAATCATAGTATCACGGAAATACTTGAAGGACTGGGGAAGGGAACATAAAAGTAATAGGGCCTGATCTTCATCATCAATTTTTGAATCTATATTCTCCAAATCCATAATAATGGAATCAAATTTATCAAGATGAGAGAGTATAGATGTACCTTCAGACATCCGAAACATATACAAACTCTATTTCAAATATAGCCGATTCTCGACTGTTTTCTTCATATGCAAGGCTTTCAATTTATCCCATATAACTTTGGCCGAAGTCTCCGTTGCTACCTCACGCAATACCTCATCGGAGAGATTTAAGATTATACTGGATCTGGACTTCTTATCCATATCGGCGAAATCCGCATCCTTTACATCTTCTGACTTTTTCTCAATTCCTTGAATTGCCAAATCAACTTCGTCTTGAACAAGAATGGCCTCCATCTTGAGCTGCCACATGCCGAAATTGACATTCCTGTCGAATTTCTCGACAACCGTCTTTGTTATCGTCATTGTTGTCACAAAATCTGTAACTTGAAACTTGTCTAAAAAAACTAGTCAAACAGATATGCAAGTCTCGTGAACGGGTCCCACAGGGTGAGCGGCCCCACAAGGTGAGCGGGGCCCACGGGATGAAAGGGCCCCACAAGGTAAGCGGATCCCACTGGATGAACGGACCCCACAGGATGAGTGGGCCCCACAGGATGAATGGGCCCCACCGGATGAACGGACCCCACGAGATGAACCTGTCTTGCAAAATATATCAACCAACTCTGATACCAGTTTGTTAGAACTGGCTCAGGAATAAACAAATTAAAGTTAGCACAAAATAGGCGGTATAACCGACCATATAATGGTTAGGCGGTAAACACCAGTCATATATTAATTAGGCGGTAAAATCGACCATATAAAAAGGGTTGTGACAACCCAATAAAGAGAAATAACAAAGCAAAATAAAAGATACAGAAGATTTACGTGGTTCGGTCAAATTGACCTACGTCCACGGGCGAGGGAGGAACAATATTTCTACTATGAAAAAAAAATACAAAAGCCGTAGGAAAGTGGTTCTCAGGCCAAAATGGCACTTACAAAAGAGTTTAGAAAATATTTCTAAACTCAAAACAAGAGAACCTAAAATATTTGACTATAAATGGATTAGATGACCCAAGAAACTAATAGCTCATATAATGCTCTCTTGCGTGGTGCAATTGAAACTAACTCAAGGCCCCTATATTTATAACTTGCAGCAGCCGACTTCTCCTTGGCATTGTTCGATGTGGGACGAAGCAAAAGAAGCATCGGTCAACAAATGCGGCTTCAACAAAAATAACTACGAAAACGAACTAAAGCTAAATACAGAAAAAAAAAGAATTAAAAAAGAGAGTTTTCGGCATGATAATGTCTTAGACAAAAGCAACCACAAATAATTGGGGAATGATGGTCTCCTGGCAAAGAAAGTTTTGGCCACGAAAAGAACTAAAGAGCGCCAGAAAAGAAAAAAATGTTGTGACTAGTTGGTAATAAACAAACGCCAATATGAGTGGATGGATGAACCGTTTTACTTAGACCAGAAGGCTGCACTGTACATCCTTTTAATTTATTAAATGGAAAAATTGGAAAGAACCACTGTTCAGCCAATTGGTGACAGAACAGGTCCCTGTGGACCTTAACTGCGCACACCCTCACCAACGAATGGATCGAGAAACCGGCCCTAAAGCAATCTAAGAAGGACCCACAAAGAACCATTGTTCAGCCAATTGATGACAGAACAGAGTTCTTGTGGACCTTAAATCTAGAGTAAAGACCCCACGATCTTTCGATGTGGGATAGGAGGTCGGAAAATTCTTTTGTCAAGTGACCGTTTGTGGTCTTGCTTAAGTCTAGGAAAAACCATTTCAACTTCAAAGTTTGAACTTTGGCATGATTAAATAACAATGAGATGCTGTGTTGATCTGGGAGAATCAACTATCCTTCGAAAGATCTATTTTTTTTTCTAAAAAAAAAAGATATTAAGAAAATTGACTTGAACCAAATTGGAACATTTGATGTGACTAGTTGTTCTTGACTGTCTTTAAAACATGTTAAATGTGTCAACAGAGAAACCAGTGATATGGAACGTTCGTGTATGGCATTCATCTAGTTAACAAATGCATGCTTCTTTTGGTTCCAGACATTTCAATATGAAAAAGCATTAGATCCCTGGAAATTTTCTCCCTGCAGGATTTAATCTCATCAGTATGTAGACTGTAGTGAGCATTTCCTAGAACCAGTGAGTATGATGATCTCATCGATAGATCCCTTTCTGATCACTTTTCCCCACAGGTGGAGGAACCCAAAATAAAGTGTTTGTTTCTACCACCAAAGAAAGCACAAAACTTGACTGCTGCAAAGAAAACATCGAGTTTTGTTACCTGGATTGCAGTTAAAAACAACAGTGATCCAATGAATAATTTGCTCTAATGCAGAACTCTTCAAAAATAAAAAGCACCAACAATGGCCTATAGAGAATATAATAGAGATGGTCTCCCAACTAAGTAAGAGCCCTCAACCAAATAAGATGATATAGGACACTTAGTTTTTGTTTGGTCACAAAAGCGTATCTTTTGAGAGTAGCGGTCTCACAAGTTGAGTTCTGTTTAAATCAATCCCGCTCGTATAATTGCTGCTTGCAGCACTGCAAAGCTTGGCCATGCAGCTCAGAACGGTAGGACAGTAACATGACATTCAATTAATTCTAGTGGAGTACGAATGCTGTGTTTTTTATTGAGATCAAATTTTGTATAAACACCCAAAATTGAAAGAAGAAGACGGAATTGTACGAGCAAGAAACATGTGGTGAGTTTGACATCCTTAATTGCAAGAGCGTGTTCAAATTAATTAACAAGTAAAGACAACAAAAGGGGTAGCTCTGGAATATTGAAACCAATATCTTTTTTTCTTTCTGAGAAGATGAACATGTCACAAAAAAGTCAATTCAGCGGAGACAAGTGAGATTTTTTAAAAGTTCAAAAATACTACGCGATACCAACATAAACTTCAGGGGAGTAGGTTCCTAACCCTATTGAGACCAAGAATAGTCTCGACTATAATGCATGGAAATTAAAGCTATGATTTGTGGGCCTCAGTTCAATGCCGTTTGTTTGGATCATGCATATTTATGAGATTAAATTAACAAGTCAGTTCCTCAGTGGTTGTGATGCATGAGCCAGTCAAAACTGGTGCCTGAATTCCTTTCAGAAATGGTAGGCTTGAGGCCTACAAAATAGCGCATGCGCAAAGCAAGTAATGCGTTTAACTTTCAACTATGTTTTGAGTTCTGACCCAAACAGTTCTTGGACGGTTCTTTCATTCAATAGTTCACAAGTTGAGACATTTTTCCAGTGAACTGTTGTCTAGTTCTGCTCAATCATGTACTTGTTACAACATCTGGTATGGTATAACTTGATACAATTTTTAGTATAAATGTGAATTTCTTAACTTACAAAATTAAATTAGAACAAAAATGGCATTTAATGTATGAATTTATCTCAAAAGTTGTAATAATTACAACAGTTAGACTGAATTGGAGGAGAGAACTTTGATCCAAAGAAGGTTTTTCTTCCCCACTTGGGTCTTGGCTTTGAGGGTTGGATCAGCCTGAAAAATAAATAATCTGCCAAATTTTCCAAATCGATCAGGATATCCGAACTGAGTTTTAAAACAAGACTAACATACGTACACGTTTTCATCTCAAATGCACAAATTCATATCCATAACTCCTTCTCTCTGAATGGTCTCCTGAATTTTTTTCGCATTGATTGCCTGCTCCTTTGTAAGTCTTTTTACCTTGACTTTGCAAAAAATTTACTGTTTTAGGACCCGCTGAAAGAACCCTCATGGACACTTGTTTAAGAACCATTACTGGACGGTTGATGGCCAAGACTGATCCATCCAAATTTGAGTTGATCTTTGTTGGTGATTTGAAATTCAGAACAATGACAGAGATCAACTCAAATTTGGATCGGCCAATCCAATCTATACATCAACTGTCCTCTATTGTTGCACTTGCAATTGCAGAGCATTTGGATCCAGACATAGGCGCGATGTGAATACTCACCCATCGAGGAGTTTGATTGACCAACTATTTTTTGACCCTTATCTATGGGTTAATTTCACTCTGCGCCTTTTAACTATAATTCAATCGTTATTTTGGTCCCTAATTATAATTTAAGATATTTTAATCCCTAAGTGAATACAACCATCCCATTTAAGTATAATCATTAACAGAATTTCCAAAACTAATGGCATACTATTCATTTGAGCAGCCGAGTTGCATGTTGCAAGGCCTAGAAGGAAAATCAGATTAAATAATAACAAAAAATTTCAGTATTAGTGGGAAGAAATGATTTAGGGGATCTAAAGTAGGAATCAGGATATAATTTAAGAATTGAAATGTCCCATTTTAAAGTCTAGAAGCTAAAATAAGAATCAAGATATAGTTTAGAAACTTAAATGTCACAATTTAAAGTTTAGAAACTAAAGTGAGAATCGAAAGAAGAAAAATGAGATTAACCCTTTGCCGCTCATGTTAGCTACCAATACCTAATGTTTTAGATTGTAAACTCTAACCAACATTATTGGAGATTGACGGTTCGCATACCTTGCATGCGGTTCATACGGTAGTAGGTTAATTACTTTTAACTGCATAAGGGTTATTAAGAGCCCGGTACCTTCATTTCAGAGGTTGCCCTCCCCTGAAAGTGAAACTCGTTCTTAGTATTAAGTTAAGGCGGATTAGGTCGGTTAACAGTGTCAAGTTTGGCGGATTAGATTTTATTTCTGTGGTTAGAGAATCATTTTATCAAGAGTGACGACAGTTTGTTTGGTTAAAGATTAGGAAAAGACAAATTGAAGTCTGTTAGGATGATTAAACAGCAGATGGTACTGTTCTAATATTCAAGAACCAGTTAGATTAGCAAAACTAGTTGCATACTAGTCATTTGAGCAGCATGGTTGCATGTTCCAAGGTCTAGAAGGAAAATTGGATTAAATTATAACAAAAAATTTCAAAATTAGAGGGAAGAAATGATTTAGGGGATCTGAAGTGAGAATCATGATATAATTTAGGGATCGGAGTGTTCCATTTTAGAGTTTGGGGACCAAAATAAAAAATAAAGTATAATTTATAATTTAGAAACTTAAATATCACAATTTAAAGTTTTGAAACTAAAGTGAGAATAGAAAAGGAAAAATGAGATTAACCCCTTGCTACTTGTGTAAGCTGCCAATACCTTATTTTTTGGATAGTGAACACTACGCGACTTTAGTAGAAATTGACGGTTCGAATGTCCTGAATCGGTTCGTATATTAGTAGTTTATTATTATTATTTTTAATAGTATGAGTAAGAAGAGTCGAGTTCGAAATCTCTTATTTACACACTCTCTCGTTCGAAGCACCCAATCCATCCCTCCCTCCATATTACCTTTGATTGCATAAGGGTTGTTCAGAGCCCTGTACCTTCATTTCAAAGGTTGCCCTCCCTTTAAAGTGTGACTTGTTATTAGTGTTAAGTTAGGAGGACTAGGTCGGTTAATAGTGTCAAATTTGTCGGATTAGCTTAGGTAAAGACAGTTTGTTTGCTTAAAGATTAGGTAAAGACAATTTGAAGTTTGTTAGGAGGATTATACGACAGATGGTACTGTTTTAATATTCAAGAACTATTTCGATTACCAATTATCTACTCAATAAAAAAACAAGAAGAAAAATGGAACAAAATAGGAAGATGCTGAGCCTGTAACTACAAGTACAGAAACCCACATTTTTTTAAACCAAAAAATTGTCTTCCTCAAAGGGTTAATTAGGAAAAGACACAGTTTCAAGTTTGTTTGTGACGGCTAATTGATAAAAAGATCTATCAACCACAAGAAAAAAAAAATCAAAAAGCAAGTGGATGACGATGTGACTGGAATGTGCTCAAATTGTGAAAAGTGTGGAATTAATGCAAACTGTGTTACTGAGTACTTGTGGTGCATGCGGGCCAGAGTTCATCTTATAAATGCTTCCTTCTACTGCAGGCGTTGCAATTCTCAGCGGCTATCAGCTAAAAATCCCATAAAAAGTTTCTTCAGCTAAGAAAAAAGACCAAAGAATTTCCAAGAACTTAGCAACTATAATGATGATCTCATCACTAAATCCCTTATTCACTACCCACAGAAGTGGTGTTATAGCCCAACAATTTTTTGCATCTTCAGCTGCAGCCTCAATTAACAGTGTCTCATCTCTTAAAATCGCAGCATGCAGCAAAACAAAGCTTGTTGATCAGTCACCATTAAGACAATCAGGAAACCACCAGCTTCTGAGTTGGGATTTCAATCATTTGCAGTCACTAAGGAATGACTATGCTGTAAGTAATAATCATTTCCAACTTCTTTAATAATTTTAAGTTGTAATTCGTTGTTTTCTTTGCTTAATGATGATGAAATGCATTTGCATAATGCAGGAGGAAAAGTACGTAAGTCGGTGTGAAGTGCTTAAGGAGCAAGTGAAGATGATGCTAGATCAAGAAATGGAGGTGGTAAATCAGTTAGAGTTAATTGACGACTTACAACGGCTTGGATTATCTTACCATTTTGGAGACGAAATCACCTCAGTTTTAAGTGGAATTTACAAACGGAAGTCGATGAATAAAATGCGGAACCAATGGGGATTATATGCAACATGTCTTGAGTTCAGACTCCTTAGGCAGCATGGTTTTGATGTCTCTCAAGGTTCGGATATACCTCCCATGCAACTTTCATTCTTTCAACCAACCTAATTAGGAGTATTTCTTGGGAAAATTTTGAAGCTGTAACGTGTGCGTTATGTTTCCAATGGTTGCAGAGATTTTTGATTGTTTCAAGGATGAAAAAGGGGATTTTAGGCCTAGTCTTTGCGAGGATTCGAAGGGAATGCTGTACTTGTATGAAGCTTCATACCTCGAATCAGAAAATGAAGAGAGCAATCTGGAAATGGCAGGAAAGTTTGCTGCAAAAACTCTTAAGAAGAATTTAGATGAAAAGAGAGTTGATCAAGACCTTGTAGCATTAGTTCAACATGCCCTGGAGCTTCCACTCCATTGGAGGATGATGCGTTTGGAGGCAAGGTGGTTCATAGACATATACGAGGAAAGATCAAACAGGAATCCTATTCTGCTTGAGCTTGCAAAACTAGATTTTAATATTGTCCAAGCAGCACATCAGAATGATCTCACATCTACATTAAGGCAAGAGTTTAATCATAAGCATGTAGGACAAAAGTTTCCATTGCATATGCTAGAATTTTAGGTATATTTTAGCGTATGATGAAGCCTCTTGATTTTGGCCAGATGGTGGAGAAGTACATGTCTAGCAGAAAAATTGACATTTGCCAGGGACATGATGGTAGAAAATTTCTTCTGGACTGTCGGAATAATTTCAGACCCTCAACATGGAAATGGTAGAAGACTATTGACAAAAGTTGTTGCTTTGATAACTGCTATAGATGATATATATGATTGTTATGGTACTTTGGATGAACTGGAAATCTTCACTACTGCTGTTGAAAGGTCAGAATTTTATCTAAGCCACTTGGTTTCCTTCTGTCCAAATCACTTCATTCATTTTTTTTTTTTTTGTCTAACTAGCTTCCTGTTTTCATATACAATATAATAATTGCATCATAAATTTCATGATGAATTGTTTTGAGATATCAAGTGTAAAAATTTTGCTTTTGATTTGTCAGATGGGATGTCAACTCAATTGATCAACTTCCAGATTGCATGAAAATATGTTTTCTTGCACTCTACAACTTTGTCAATGAAATGGCCTATGATGCTCTAAAAGAACAAGGAGTCAACATCATCCCATACCTAAGAAAATCAGTTAAGTTTCTTTTAAATTGAAATTTTTTTTTTTTGGTGAATTAATGCTTTCTCCTGCTAATTTTCTGACTCCAACATCATTTGATATTTTAGTGGGCCGATTTATGCAAAGCATACTTGCAAGAGGCAAAATGGTTTTTCAGTGGAGAAGTACCAACCCTACAGCAATACCTCAATAATGCCTGGATTTCAATATCAGCTCCAGCATTTCTAGTCCATGCTTATTTTTGTGTTGATTATCCCATCAACAAGGATCACCTGCAATACTTGGATAACTATCACAAGATTATTCGTTGTTCAGCAATGATTTTACGGCTCACAAATGATTTAGGAACATCTCCAGAATCGGTATGTGCAAAGGCCAGAGTTTTAGTTTGTTTCATAAATTTGAAATCCTATTAAAATTATCTTTATCTCTACTTTCATTCAAATCGAATATGCCTTAAACTTAATTGACCACAGGATTTACCAACGAGTTAAAAACTTTGTTAGTTGAAAGTTTAGAAGAAAGCTAAGAATTATGCTGGTGTACCATTTTAACTAGTTAAAGTTTTAAAAATCCGTATGCTTATAAAGTATTTAAAGAAAAGAAAGAGATTTCAATCAAAAGCCTCTACTCAAAGAAACTGAGTATTGTCTTCCTATGCATAGAGTGGGAGGAAGAGGTTTGGTGTAAATAGATCGTGTCATTTAATGTATTGTCTAATTTACCCTTAATTTTAAAGTCAATTACATCATTTGAGCTGTTGACTTCTTTATAGCCATTTCAAATTTGTTGAATTAACTATCACTTTCTTAATAAAAACTACCATTTCTTTAAAGAATAATTTTTTATACATTATCAGTGTATGCACAAATAGGTGTAGATGCATGCCACGTAGTCTAATTTTAAGTTTAAAATTCACTTTTTGCATAAGTGGCATGTATCTACACCTGTTGGTATAACAAATCCACTATACTGGCAGTGGATTAAAAGTTAATTCTTCTTTAAATTACTAAAATGTTGTTAAACTATTTTAAATAACTAATATTCGACTCAAAAATAACTCTAATCTTATTTAATATGTTTTTTTTAGTTACACACACATTGGATGTGGCTCAACCACTAGTTACTATCATTGAAACTCAATAATACATGTACCTTATTTAATTTTTTTTTGGGTGAAAAGTAACTTATTTAATAACTCTCTATTTCAGGAGGTGTTGAATGTCGGTGATGTACCAAAATCGATACGATGCTATATGAAGGAGACAGGTGCATGTGAAGAAAAGGCACGGGAACACCTAAGGTTTCTGATCATTGAGGCATGGAAGCAAATGGAAGAAGCTCAAACTTTAGACTCTCCCTTTTCTTCTACATTTAATGGAATTGCAGTTAATCTTGCAAGGATGGGACTATGCATGTACCAGCATGGAGATGGCCATGGCCATCAAAATTCTGAGCCTAGGGATCGTATATTCGCACTGCTTTTTGAGCCCATATGTTGTCTTGCTTAGGCCTAATTTTGGGTTCGCAGTTAAATAACAATTTTCAGGAAATTGAATAGCTTTTAAATATATGAAGAAACTAAGTTCCCGTTTGGATAGCAAGTCTTGGAGTTTTTATAGAAAAATATATTGTAGTGACGTTAATGATATGATGTATATGAAATAAAAGTATATTTAAAAAATATATCGAGAGAATAAGATTTCCTGTACTTTGCCCCCGGTTAGCTCAGACGGTATCTATAATCTCCTCTTTAGGAGCAGGTCTCAGGTTCGACTCTCGGGAGCTACCGTGCTGTGATTCTTGGGACGGGCTCTTACAGCCTGGAAGGAGTAGTCTGGCCCGCTCAGGTGATTCCGGCTCGCTCAGGATGGAAAAAAAAAAAAAACAAGATTTGCTGTACGAATAATAGGTGGCAACTTTTGTATTGAACGAAAATTGGCTGGCTTTAAGCCTTTACCCGTCCAGGCTTTTATAGCCCTTCAAGAATCGAATACAAGACATGCTTATTTAATGCACTGAAAACTACATTCAAACGAAATCTTATAATATGTCCTCAAGTCAATGAAGAGTAGATTTACTTTTCCTCTTCATGCTAGGTGCCTTATCTGTTCATTAATCTTGAATCCCATCTTGACACTGTTTATTGGTCATGAAAACATATTTTCTTGCACTCTACAACTTTGTTAATGAAATGGCGTATGATGCTCTAAAAGAAAAAGGAGTCAACTGAAAATCAGTTACATTTTTTAAATTGAATTTTTTTTTTGGAGAATTAATGCTTTGTCCTGCTCAGCAATGATCCTTGGAATACTTGGATAACTATCACAAGATTATTTGTTGTTCAGCAATTATTTTACGGCTGGCAAATGGTTTAGGAACATCTTCAGAATCGTATGTGCACAAGCTAGAGCTTTAACTTAATTTGTTTCATAAATTTCAAATCCTATTAAAATCATCTCTGCTTTCATTCCAAATTGAATATGCCTTAAAATTTATTGACCATAGGCTCTACCAAAGAGTTAAAAAAAAAAAACCAATTGTTTCATGTAATTTTAGAAGAAAGCTAGAATTACACTAGTGTACCATTTTGAATAGTTTAAGTTTTAAAATAGAAAGCGGATTGAAGCTAATATTTTTGCTTATAAAGTTTTTGAATACAAGGAAGAGGTTTGCTTATAAAGTACTAGTCCATCGCGTGTACACATCTAGGTAATTGAATTTTCATATGTACACTAAAGAGAAATTACCTGGTGTGATAAAAATTGACCGTGAACTATTATCGATTTGCACTTTAGTTTTGAAACTATTAATTCTAACACCTTTAGCACCTTATTATATCAATTTACAGCTAAACGTTCAGATTAATTAGTTTAATTTCGACAATATTTTTGAATGGAAAGACTTTAGCAACCCTAATTTGCATCTGTTTCCTGATGCACTCTTATCCACCTAAACAAGTATTAAACGCGAATGGCTATGGAGGGACAAGACGAAATTAATTCTAGTAGAAAATAGAGAGAGCTTATTAGCTACCAATTTGTATCGTGCCTTGTTGAGATGTGTAGAGTTGAAGGTGGGCAATTGCTCCAAAACCCTAAGTTGCAATGTCGTTTCGTTTTTCATGTTTCATCTCTCCTTATTGAACAAAAATTTAAAAAAAAAAAAAGAGAAATGACAATTTTGTAAGCTAGTTACAGAATTACATATTCCAACATATTTGATATAGTAGGCCAATGGCTATCCAATTTGTACAATCCATTTATTTTGTAAATTTTCGTTTTACTTACCATAATTTCTTTTCCCAATGGTTAAACATGAATCACATGGCAGGACACCTTTGCTGTTTCTTTCTATCATTCACACTACGGATTGTAGATGCTTTAGCTGGCAACTTGGGACCTTGGATAATGTCATCAATTGTTGACATCCAAAAAACCATATGAATGACATCCAGCTCATGAAATTGATTATCTCTGCAACTTGCTTTGATTTGCTACACATGAATTACAAGATAGGAAAATAGGAGTGATATATTTGTCAACATTGGTCATTTTCTTTCCCTCTCTTTATTCTTTTGAACAAGTCAAATTAAGCTAAAAGGACTTCGTGGAACTGGAATTCTACCTAATGAGACAATCATATTAACTCTCTGTTTGGAGTGTTCGTTTAACAGACAGAAAGCATTTCTTTCTTTTAATATCCGTCTTATAAATCCTAAGTACTGCAGTATTATATTGCTTCCCTTTTCCTTCAATTACTCTTTTCTAATATACTAGGGGGAAAAGCCCACGCAAAGCGTGGGAGTTTAGTGCCTATAATTAAAGATGGTTAATAATTATTATTTGGCATTTTCTAGTATAAGAATTGAAGCATGACAATTTTATTATGTGATATTAAATAAAAAAAAAATCATATGTTACATATTGAGTTAAAAAATATAATATGCAATAAAACATAATTATAAGATACGATCAACTACTTTGCATCTAACCTAGTATAATAAAAGACCTATTTATATCTGCTCATGCATTTTAGGGATATTAAAATTTGTTATTTAGTTTGAATTTGATCTTGATATGAGGGCAATCCATCACATTATCTTGTCATATAAGTGAGATTTGAACAATTAGCATACTTGAAGAAATCATAGCTAGTGGAATTTCGGTTCTTGCAAGCCAAATTCTTGAATTTATATTGATTCCAAGGACAAATAACATCATGAGGCCTTCACATTGAGCAAGCAATTAATTATAATTTATTGTATGATTTAGGACATATAGTAAAGCATCTCCTTCTCGATAGGGGTTACAATAACGAAATATCAGTTTTGTGTTAGTTGCAAAGATATACAAACAACTAACATGCCAATTTAGAGGAATAATTACCTTTAAAAAGTACTAAAGCATCTTAATCCACTCAATTCAAGAAAAATAATTAAAAGTAATGAGGTACATACTTTAGATTTGTAGCCAAATAGTTTTAAGTAGATAGTTAAACATATTGGCAAATCAGATGAAGTGAAAAATTTGTCTAAATGGAATAGTCAATAAAGTAGCAAATGATTTGAAAATTACCCTAACTAATAGTTAAAACAACAAAAGAAGTAGATGCAATCTATAAATGGGAAAATTTATGATGATAAACTTATTTTAAACCATAAATAACAATTAACAAATGTGGTCTCTTCCTTATCAAGCTTGTCTAACATGGACAATTGAATTAAAATACTAAAAAATTATTGCACATACAACTTGCAATATTACATATTTTTTACAACCAAAAAGTAGATTGGTTAAAGAAAACATACCTATTGAAATATGTGTTATAAAATGGAAAGAGGAGTAGCTAATATAGCAATGTCCGAATTCAATATGCTGCATGATTGTGGTGGAACAAAACCTATAAGTAAATGAAATGAATTTGAATAGATGGGGGTTACTATGGTAACGGCCAACTTCTCTACTAATTGACATTAATAGTGTCTTAACATCTATATATCATAACTTTGCAAATAACTGATGAGAAAGGCTTTAAGAAATTAAAAGACTTAGATGTTAATACAATTAAATGATTAGAAGGGCTTTTATGTAATTTCACTAAAACACAAGCTGAATTCAATTGTACCCAATGTTTAATCGGATATCAAACACTGTCATATATCAAACTTACCCCTAGCTTTAAATGTTTGAAAGGACATCTAAGTAATTACAACAAAACTAAATTAGTTATAATGACTCATATTCAACACTTTAATTGCACTTCAAACACTCTCATATTTCCAAAAAAGCCCCACCCTTGCGGTTGAAATTCAAGTTCTAAACTCATTCTTATATAGTATAAGGATAAGGATTTAATCGGATATCAAACACTGTCACATATCAAACTTACCCCTAGTTTTAAATGTTTAAAAGGACATCTAAGTAATTACAACAAAACTAAATTAGTTATAATGACTCATATTCAACACTTTAATTGTACTTCAAACACTCTCATATTTCCAAAAAAGCCCCACTCTTGCGGTTGAAATTCAAGCTCTAAACTCATTCTTATATAGTATAAGGATTTTTGCTTCTAATCAAAGAAACTAAGTATTATCTTATCTTACTGTGTATAAAGTGAGAGTAAGAGGTTTGGTATGAACAGATTGTATCATTTAATGTATTATTTAATCTATCCTTAATTCCAAAGATTATTAAATCATTTGGACTACCCATTTTAATTTCCCTATAATCACTTCAAATTCCTTAGCAAAACACTACCACTTCTCTAAAAATACTAAAATATAGTTGAACTATTTTAAACTATTATCTTCTAACAAAAGAATGATTTTAATCTTATTAAAATTTTTTTCTTAGTTGAACCCAAATTGAATGTGCCTCAACCACTAGTTATTATTACAGAAACTCAGTAATACAAGTAACTTATTTAATTTTTTTTTGGTGGAAAGTAACTTATTTAATAACTCTCTATTTCAGAGAGGTTGAAAAGTGCAGATGAACCAAAATCGATACAGTGCTAGCTATATGGAGGAGACAGGTGCATGTGAAGAAAAGGCACGTGAACATGTCTAAATGGAGTTACTGTGGGGAGTTAGGTTTATTTGCCAAAAATTCTTACTTTCGTAAGAAAATGTCAGAAAAAAAGAACATGTCTAAATGGAAACGAGAATGATTACTCACCATATCAATCATCACTTTCAGCCTGGTGATCTTCAATCTACTTCCACCGACAAGAAGTTTATTCACCCTCATTAATCATCACCTTGGTGGAGCACTCAAGCATGAGCCTAATTTAGCTGGGACAAGGGACAAGGGTACGGACGGTTGCAGGTGCCATAAATGAAAAGGTTTCAGTTATTCTTCTTTACATGCCATAAGAACATGTGAGCTTTCCGGTTGAACATTTAAGACCGCAGCGTTGGATTCAATTATTGTTGCCTGCAACTAGGAATTATAGGATGATGCTTTACATGAAATTTCTTTATGTATTGTTTGGTTGTACCCTAGCCTAAAATCCATTTTGACCAAACTAGAATTTTGATAAGTGGGAACAATTTTGATTAAATTATAATTCTATTAAAAAGGGAACAATCTGCGGGTCTTGAAAGATGAATTTTGTGAAAGTAATACTTTGGCCCTTTGTTTTTGAAATAATTGTACTGGCGTTGTAATTAATGTTATTTTTCTTTAATATTTTTTGGTTAGTGCCTAAAATTTGTTCTTTTGGTTAACCCAATTTCACAAATTTTGGAGACAAGAGAGGGCCATACGTATGATAAGTGGACGGACCATTTATTTGAAGGACCTTTTTAACTTAAAATTAAGACCTAATTACGTACAACGTGCATTTGAATTCAGGTGAATTTGGATTTCAAATCCGGTTATTTAGATAACTTAAGAGATTATTGAAATTCTATCTTCTCAACGTGTCTCTCTAAAATAAATTCTCTCTTTCTTCTCTATAAAATCTCCTTCCAACACTTCTTCCCATGGAAGAAGGACCAAATTCATTTGGACTTTATCCATGGAAGAAGCACTCTCTCTAGTTTATTTTGGTTTGTTTGAATAAAGTTTCTCTTAGAGTTTCCTAATAAGAGTTTCGTTTCCCTTAGAATATCCTAGTGAGTGTTTCTTCTCTTTTAGTTCAGTTTAGTTTTTAGTGTGAGTTCTATTCTCTTCTAGATTTCTCTGTGAGAATTTTGCTACTTTTTGAGTTATTTTTCTATGGGATCTGAGATTTTGCAAATCTTATTTAGCAATTATGGATTTTCTTTTCGCTTTGAAACAATTTTTTTTATCAAATTTTACTGGTAAAAAACATGTATAGATTTATTGGACTGCTGCGATTTATATGGCTTGAAGATATTTTGGAGTTTACAGTATTATTTTTAGAATTCTTATTTTTTCTTAAATGTATTGTATCTTATGATTTTTAGATGTCTATATATCTGTGGTATGTTGAGAAGAACTTGAATTTGAAAGCTATCAAAATCTTTACAGTTTAAATGAGCAAATTTAAAATTCTTTCAATTAACACGTCATTTCATATCTTCTCCACATATAATCCATCATTTTATGTGTATGAACTAAAGAGAGGACAAAAATGGACCGTGTGCCTCCGACAGTTGTCGGCGAGAGTAGAGAGAGTAAGGCAAAAGCATGTGGTTGAAGTTTCAACTTGTATGCATCATTGTGCAATAAAGGAGGACCAACTTGTATACATGGACTAGTTGAGGTTTGTGTATTCACTACTTAAGTCCCCAAGGTCCCCTCATTGGTTACCGGCTTTTGAGGTGAACTTTGGGAATAGGTTTAGGTTAGTGTGTGTGTGTGTTTCTTCCGATTGTTGAAAGAAAAAGGAAAAACAGGAGAGATAAAAGCTAGTCAGCGGTCTAACCCAGTTATTCGGTGTTCCCTTTCCCCCAAATTCCCTATCCCACGTCGACTAGTTGAGGTGTGTGTATTCACTACTTAACTCCCCAATGTCCCCTCATTGGTTACTGGCTTTTGAGGTGGACTTTGGGAATAGATTTAGGTTAATGTGTGTGTGTGTTTCTTCCGGTTGTTGAAAAAAAAATTGTGCAATAAAGGAGGAGTTAATTTCATCAGTGAATTGCTCAAGAAAGGATGCATTTTATTTTATTTTATTGGTGCAAACTTCCTCTTATCCTGTGATCGTATTGGCCCAGATTAAACCGGAATCGAGTACCCTTGTCCGGAATGGGTGCATGTAAACACCTGCGAATGGAGAAGAAAATGAAAAAAGGAAAAATCAATTTTCAACCCTAAACTTTTTAGTTATTCAGTTTCAGCGAGACAACAATGTATTTGGATTGAGCAGGAATTTTAGATTCACTCATTTCAAATCCATTTATATCAAATTTCTCATTAAATTCAAATCCATTGATCCGGAAGATGGACCCTTTTTTTTTTTTTGGGAAATCATTCCTCAAATTTTAGATTTCTATGTAATGGTTATATTATACCATGTCAAGGAAATGATGAATATTCTATGTGCTTATTATAGGGTTTAAGGTATTTTGCAAAGATACATGATTGACTAGATTAGCCAGATTACATTAGAGGTAAGTGGTCTTACCCCCTCTATATTTCTAAAACTGTATTATTTGTACAAAAGAAAGATGATTTACTAAATTATTGCATGTGAATGGTATGCCAAACACTTTTTAAATACTATATATGTATGTATTATCTACATGATCTGCAATAGGATGCAAGAAGTGCTTGTAAGTGCATTGGATAGGTTAAATTTGCCAAATAATATTTAGCAGCTTGCATTATAAACACATTTTTCAGTAAACATATTTAGCTTGCATTATTGCACATTTAAAAAAAAGAGTGCAATAGCATTTATTTAAAAGCCAAAAAATGTTTACATTTATTTGAATGTCCTTAAAATTTTTCCTGTTGCATTAATGTTCATTTGCAAATTACTCTGTTTAATTTATTAGACTTTAAAGCAGACAATAAGGATGAATAACACAACACAGTGATAATAACAAATACGGTTAGCCAGATTTTGTTAAAACATAAGGTAATATTATCCTGTTATTTTCTTAAAAATAAGATTTTACTATTTTAGTTTATGTAAACTATCAGCACAATAATAATATTGTCACTTTTTGTTAATCAGATCAGTGAAAAATTAAGTAATTAAGCAAAATTGTCAAAAAGGGTTCATATGCCTTGTCTTTAAACTTAAACGAGGTTGACTAGTTTTCACGGAGTTAAAAGTATATATATTTTTTTAAAAAAAAAATTTGAGAGTAGTAAATTGTGATTGACCCCAAAACTCAGTAGTGGGCAAAGTATTTGATTAACCCGAACATCAAATTTTTGATTACGTCATGCGTAACGTTCCCAATCAATCAACATTCACACTAGATATTATTATTCGTCATAAATTGGCGATGCCAATTGCAAGAGTCAAACATTACCCCAAATTATTGTAGGAAAAGACAGAGATACTAATCAAAATTGGGAAATTAAACACGTTTCTTGTGTGGCTGCCGTACTATAGAGGCAACCAATGCCCCCCTGATTGCGATAGGACAAGCGGGATTTGTTTATGAATATCTTGAAGGTTTATTCAGACTAGATATTCTGCTGGGATTTGTTTGGCATGGAGACAGAAATTTAAGGCACGTGCGTGCTAACTTCTTCTCCGTCAAGATGAGTTTTTCAATTCAGGATCTGGGGTTGAATATCTAGTCTAGTTTGAATAAACCTTGAATGTGTCGAGGAAGCATTGACCACAAGATCAACATGAGAAATAGTTTCATGAATCTGACCAAGTAGATGTCGTCCACGAGCTATGAAAAAATCAAGCCAATATTTGTGAATCGACCTCCACTTCAACATTTGAGAAACACACTACTGATCACTACACAATTGAAGACCAAAATAATACATTCCACGTCCAAAACCTCCAAGCCCTTGAATTCCTTGTAAAAAGCAAAAATTGCCTTAGCGGAATGATCCCATAACACAATCCCTTCTGGTGCAGATGAACCTTGCACGCTCGTATCCGAATTTAATTTAAATTTTCCAATGGGAGGTATATTACAAACAATCTTCGCCGAAAATCACTAGGGTCGACTCAGTAATCAGAGAAAGATTCTTAGAATTTTTTCCACTATCAGACTTAAAGTTTAAATCCTGTGCCTAACAATTAAAAGTGTGGTGAGGGATGACAAGATAAAATAATAATAATAATAGTAATAAATAAAGCCCCTCAGTGAAACAATAATGTATTTGGATCAAGTATGAAATCCAATCAATTCAAATCCATTTTGCCAAATTCCTCATTGAATTTGATTCCATCCTTCCAAATGGGCCCAGAGTTAATTCTAAAGCCCAAAACTTTCGTATTTTTTTATTGGTGGCCCAATAATAATTTGATTTTAAATAAAAGCCTGAATTTCATAGCAAGTTGTCTTTCAAGAAATGGATCATCTTTATTTGGAAATGACCCAATTATAATAAACCAAATATAATCCAGCCCGAAACATCATACGAGCTCAAGCTGAATAGGATGGCCGATTTTGGTTCACAAACTGGAACTAGCCGGACTGGGAAACTTTTTATTTCAGGATACCTTTGATTTTGGAAAATCATTCATCAAAATTTAGGTAAATGTGCAGACATATACTAGGGATTTCTGAAGAGTAGATTAATATTCAATGGTTATATTATGTAAGGAAATGATGAATACTCTATGTATATATTATAGGGTTTAATGAATTCCACGAAAACACATGACTGACTCGATTAGCCAAATTACATGAAAGGTAAGTGGTTCTTACCTCTATGTGATTTTTTATAACTGTTTTATAACAACCATTTTGTCTCACTAATTATGATTACTTTGAGTGGGCATGTTTTATGATAATCCATGTTATGCATGATATTTATTGGTAAATTTTATTAACCATTGTAGACTCTAAACAGATTTGAGATAGTTGGTAGGAATGATAATTACGGTTTAACATCATGTTTATATAGATCAAGTGAAGGCCACAAAAATTTTGCTTGATTTGTCCCTCCTAGATTGAGGTTTAATTTTTTTTTTTGTCGACACAGGGGTGTCCGGGTCAATCGTTACGGGGCCCGACTAATCCCCTGCGGCCCGAGCCTGACGCCCCAACCTGACCAAGGCACGATAAGTGCACAGGCGTCCCCATAGCGCAGTTTCGAACCCGGGACCTTAAGGTCCTAAGGGAACGCTGCTACCATGTGGCTAAACCCGTGGGAGATCCTAGATTGAGGTTTAATTGCTAGGCTGAATACTTAAAACCGATGAGAGCATGCACTAGTTTGTATTTCTAGGTATAAGGTCTTGTATGTCAAAGGTAGCGAGTGTCGGGCGATTAGCCGCGAGGAACAAGGCTAGACTTTGCATAATTTTTGAAGGTGTCCCAAGTATCAAGTATATCTCCATCTTGACGTAATTCGCACAAAAGTAGCTCATTTAAGTTTATTAACTCTTGATATTCACCTTCTTAATGCTGTTGGAAATGTTTGAGTTTTTAGTAAATTAAACAAGCCATGATCAAGATGCTTTGTATATGGGAAAGTAAGGTTCCATAGGTAGAGCGTGCGGCGTCTTGATACCAAGTAATGGACCCAATTTTGGGGCGTGACATCATTGCTGTAAAAATGTTAATTGATTTAAGCATAAAAGCTTCTTTCAAGGATAAAACTTCTTCTCACTTTACAAGTCATATTCAAGTTAGAAGATAGGCCAAATATTATCAAGGGTTAAATCACACTTAGCCCCCTAAACTTGGGGGATAGTCATACTTTACTATTCTCAACTTTAAATACATATACACGTTGCTCATCATGAAAATTAGTCAACGTTAAAAATCTTAATTTTGGCAAAATTGTTAAAAAGGGCTCATATGCCTTATCTTTAAATTTAAGGACGAAAATAGAGATCAAATCAAACTTCGCTTTTTTTTGGGGCAATCAAAGGGCAATAATAGTAAACTATAAATAAACTCAGCAACAAAAAGGCACGTTTCTCATAACACTTTTTTTTTGTCCCTAAAAGAGTTAAGATTTCTAAGGTTGACTAGTTTTCATTGAGGGTAAAGTGTATATTTTAAAGTTGAGAGTAGTAAATTGTGACTGCCCCCAAAACTCAGTGCGCAAAGCGTGATTAACCCAAATATCAAATTTTATTGGGTCATACATTGCAATTAACATTCAACTTTTTTTAAAAAAAAAAATTTGGGTGAATTCGATTTCGATCACTGCCACAAAATAGGACATTCCCCTTTTATAAAATTTTTATGTTTGTTTTATGCCACAACACCCAATTCGGTTGGCAAAGTCTTAGTCCGCAAAGCAAACAGAAATGCCTCCAATTCAACTTCAACGCTAGCCCATCCCATTTTGGGTGACAAAGCGGGTGGCAGGAAAATCCAACATTCACAGTATTCCTCACATTTTACTCGATACGTTGACCAAAGTCAACGCTGCTATTATTCATCATTCATAGCAAAATCCAACATTCACATTTTACTCGATACGTTGACCAAAGTCAACGCCGCTATTTGTCATCATTCACAGTAAAATCCAACATTCACATTTTACTCGATAAGTTGACCAAGGCAACACCAACATCCACGCATTTTACTCGATACGTTGACCAAAGTCAACGCTGCTATTTTTCATCATTCACAGAAAAATCCAACATTCACGTATTCCTCACATTTTACTTGATATGTTGACCAAAGTCAACGCTGCTATTATTCATCATAGGCAATAAATTAGCGATGTCAATTGTAACAACCAGCATTAACCTAATCATTGTAGGACAAGTCAGAGATACCTATCAAAGTTTCGAAAAAAAAATAATAATAACGTGTTTCTTGTGTGGCTACTGTACTGTAGAAGTTATTTTTGGCAATTAGTGCTACGATAGGCCAAGTGTTTTTTTTTTTTTTTTGGAAGTTGGAAAATTAAGATATTTGCCTTCTTTGGTAAGGGGACAGAAATTTAAGGCACTTGCTAACTTCTCCGTCAGGAAAGATGGAGATGTGTTTAAAATCAATATTATGTGGTGAGTAGCTGATGGATATTGCTTTTTTTTTTTTTTTTTTAGGGTCAGCCTTGCGAGCGAACCCTTGGGGGGGGGGTTGGTATTAAAATAATTTCTCTTTACCTCTCTTTCAATAAATTTGCATAAAGTGAATTTTTCCATTTCAAATTCTAGTTTCAATGTTTTGTCGGTCATTATTTGTGTTCAGCAAAAAAAAAAAAATTGTCTTTTTTCATAAAAGATATTCATTTAGAGTTATATAGGAGTACCTAGCAACATAATTTTTTTTGTACTAAAAAAAGAACTAATAATCGAAATTGATGCTAATTGCCAATATAGAAAATATGTTGTAGATGTTTATAGGGCAAAAATTGCAAATAAGCTAATATGTACGTCTATTAATGCCCCTAAATGTGCATCTTTGTATGGTATTCTTATACTATATAAGAATGAGTTATGGTCAAAGTGGAGTTTGAATTTCAACTGCAAGGACAGTGACTTTTTCGCAATGTGGAATGTTATATAGTCTTTTTTTAAAAAATTTTGGTACAACTGAGGGCAGCATGTGTTTAGATATATTTACCGAAATACCCTCATTTTGGTACATTTAAACCTTTGATTTATGGAGACATTTGGATATTTCTGGAATATGAAATTATTTGACAACCGTTTTTGCATTGAGTACAACTCATATAAGATTATGTGTTGGTGTAATTGCTGAAATGGTGTTATAGCCACATTTAATTGAAGTATGGCTTTTGTTGTACAATTAACACAAAGACATATTAACATGTTGTGCAATTAACACGTTGTTATAACTAACCGTTGGATAGTATTCATTTGTCTGAAATAACTTATGTCTTCTCTTAGGCGATTTTCACCTAACATATGTAGGAGACTTTTGGGAATGGTAAAATTGTAAAAGTATTGATAAAACAAAGAGTACAAGTGTGTGCTGCCGTTAGAATGTATTATTATTAGTTTTGTCATATTTGATGACTATTTCTTTCCAGAATGTATTGTTATTTGTCCAATGAAAAATCCTCTTTAACTACATGTACCAAACACCCACACGATGCGTGGGCACTCCCCCTAGTCTTGCTCTATAAATAATTGATAATAGCATCAGATTCCATTTTAAAAGTCATCGATTTCTGCAACACTAATTCAAATTGCTCATATGATCGAATGAGTTTCTAAACAATAAGGAGGTGATTACGCCTCAGATTTGAGGAGAAAGCGAGAACAAGGTTGAATTGGGAAAGATGGAGTATTGGACAACATCCATTTCGTATTATTCATTTTGGGTTGAGTCATCTTCCTATGAGGACTCTGTTTGTATTGGTAATATTTTGAAAAATAAGTTTTTCAACTACAATGCTATAGTAATACACAAACAAAAACAACCTCAAAAACACTAAAAACAAATACAAAAAATCCAAAAAAAAAACAGCCTAAAAAATATAAAAAATAACTTTAAAAACACCAAAAAGCATTAAAATAACCTTAAAAAATACCAAAAATAAAAAAATAACCTAAAAAATAATCTCATCTACAGTAAAAATTTTTCAACTACATTGTTACAATAAAATATTTCAAAAATACCTCTAAAAACAGTTAATTCAAACGGAGTTCTAGAGATATTTTAGAAAATAACCACATGTGTTTGGTTGGAGATGGAATGAGATGGGAATACTTCTTTATAGGCCAAAATACCCTTGTTGGCAAACCTATAATTAGTTGTGTTCCGGTTTTGGAAAGTCCAAGACGCATATATATAAATATATACTGATCGATTTGAAGTGGGCCTAAAACTCTTCTATTCTCGTTGTTTATATAGATACATGTAACCAACAAACTAAAAAATGTACCAAGTACAGATTTACATATTGAAATATGTCCACATACGGTGGATTTTACTCTTTTAAAAATTGAAATCTAGCTTGCCCTATTAGATATTGAAGGTTGAAACCTTGGACCCAGTACATAAATATGGTAGGCTAATTTACGCCTCATATCCAAACTTGCTTTAGAGAGGATTTTAAATCCCTCCCCTTATTGTCATATATAGGAGGTGATTGTAAAGTGAGACATTTTTCTCTTTATTATTATCATTTAATTCGCTTAGTAATAGTCGTATGTTACATCATTTTTTCATAAATTATTAGGAATCGGTTGTTTTTGTCCTCCCCTTACCGTCAACGTGTGTCCCGCTCTTAGTGTCAATTTAATGATGTTAGATTTTTATTCCTTTGGTTGGAAAATCATTTTCTCAAGTGACCATTTTTTGTCGGCTTAAAAGTTTCGTGAAAGAAAATTTGAAGTTTGGATGGTTAATTAACAATAATGAAATGAAGTGTTAATATTGAAGAATTATTTGGTTTTCTAAAAAAGGACAAAATAAAAAATAAAAAGATGACCCTATCTTGAACCAATCGGAAGATGATGTGACTAGAAGTTCTCAATTAATGTGTCAAATCTTCTGACTTGTGTGAAGCTGATGAAACATGTGCATGTGAATGCCTGATAATTGAGGAGCCTCCAGCATTGAACAAGTCAACAACTAGTTAGAATGATGAATGATAATCTTATAAATTTGTCCCTTTTTCACCACCTTTCCCAGAGGTGGAAGAACCCAAAACAAAAATCAGTGCTTCTACAGCTGAAGCCTCTAGTAGCCAAATTTCATCTGCTAAAATGACTGCTCATGGCACTATCAAGCTTGGTGATCAGTCACCTCTAAAACAATCAGAAAAGGACCACCCTGTCAGTTGGGATTTCAAGCTTGTGCAGTCACTAAGAAATGAATATGCAGTAACTAACCTAATAACTTTCATCTTTTTGTCTTCCCTTTATCATTTTTGGATTAACAAAAATGCCTTGTACTTCATTATTCTCTTGGACTAATGCAGGATGAAAGGTACATAAGTCGGTCTGCAATGCTGAAGGAGAACGTGAAGATGATGCTGGATCAAGAAATGAAGGTGGTAAATCAGTTGGAGTTAATTGATAACTTGCAAAGGCTTGGCTTATCTTACCATTTTGAGGACAAAATCCGCTCAATTTTAAGTGGAATTTACAACACGATTAAAATGCGGAACCCAGAGGGATTATATGCAACAGCTCTTGAGTTCAGACTCCTTAGACAACATGGTTTTTATGTCCCTCAAGGTTTGTTTTCCTACCATGCAACTTTTGTTCTTTGAACGAAGTTACGAGTATTTCATAGGCAAAACTCTGTTCATATTATAGACGCGCTTGTCAAGTGGATCTTTTGGACCGGGTTTGGTTAGACCGAGCTTTGATCGAAAAAAAAAAAAAAAACTATTATTAGGGCCCAATCTTGGCTCGTTTCGACTAAAAAAATATAGTAGTGCAACCTCAATTTTTGAAATATATATGTATATTTTTAATTATGATATTATAAACATTGTCAGTAGCGTATATATGTGATTTATTCTATAATATATATGTGTTTGTGTTTATATACATGCAAAAGTTAAATTTCAAATCCACAAACTCCAATTTTTGAAATATATGTATATTTTTAATTGTGATATTATATACACTGTCAGTAGTGTATATATGTGATTTATTCTATAATATATATGTGTTTGTGTCTATAAATATACAAAAGTTAAATTTCAAATCCAAGTTTTGTATAATTGTTATTCATCCAAAATTGATAATATATACATTATTCGTGTATAGAAGATTAATCTTATATTATATGTATATATGTATATATGTATATACACGCCTATGTCACAAATTTGTTGAATATCTTTGATATTAATCCATTCACTCCTGATTTTGGATTCGTTAAATTATTAATGTTACCTTTCAAAATTAAGGGCCCGTTTAGGTTTGTGGTGGCATATCAAAAAGCTTTAAGCACTTCAATTAATAGATCTTTTGGTCAAAGTATTTATTAAGTGCTTAATCATATTGTTTGTGTGCATACTTGAATAAGTACTTTTTCTATTTGATAATGTGTAATTTTGGATTTCGAAAACATATTTATTTTTTCATTTAGTTCAAACTTTATGTTAAATTTATTTTTTTTAAAATTTTTTTGAAGCACGAAAGCTGATCTAAACGCAGCAATTTTGGCTTTGTGTTAAAAGTGCTTTAATGTCCAAAAGTTTTATTGTAAATTCAAAGAATGATACTCACTAGACACATTAAAATTGCTTTTATCCTCCAAAAGCACTTTTATTTTCAATTTGTTTAGTGTAAAACTGTAAGTGGGAGGTCTCAAACCCTGTCCCAGTATTATTCAACTCATCTCTCCCTCCTCCAAAAGCCTTTTTTAGCAAAAGTACCACAATTCTAAAACGGCCCTAAACATTCAGGCATATAGCCTTATATCTTCTATAACTTTGTATTGCTCAAAGTTGGCCCATTTTTATTTCACTCCGACCCTTTTGGCCCATACTCAATTCGGCCCATCAATGAGTGTAAAGACTTGTGGTGATGTGAACTTTTTATGTGTATTTTTTGTAATCTCATTTTAAGCCCTCATAATTTGTCATTAACATAATCCACCTCCAAAATCAACCACTTCATCCAACTTTAGAATACCCCACAGCTACACAAAAAAAAAAAAAAGAAGATATTTTAAGTTGGTAGTTTCCCTTTAGTAAGCAATTACCATCCAACTTGATTTCCTAAATTTAAATACTATTATGAATATCCTCAAGTACTAGTTTGCATAAAATGCCAAGCCTTTAATTTCTTGGATCGTGACATTACACTCAAGATTACTAGCGAGCCGATCCGGCTCTATTGATAGATTACTAGTTGGTTCAATCAACACGAACTAAACCAATTTTCCAAAATTACCTGTTGGGTTGGATATCAAAATCCAATTTCCCTTTTGGAACACATTTGGCAGCAAAATTTGGCAAAAATCTGAATGAAGCAGTGAAATACAAACTTCGTCAAATTAAGTTTTGAAAGGGCAATGTTCATTCTTGAAATATTTCATGTATTCCCTCCTAGCCAACTCTAGTTTGATCTAGTTTGATAGAAGGGAGAGCAACTCTAGTTTGATCTAGAACTTAAAAATTATGTTTTTTAACTTTGGATATTTCTGAAACTCATTTAAATCCTTAGTGTCATTAACTTGCACTTCTTCCAGTTGAAACACTTAAGAAAATTATAATTAGTCCTCCTGTCTGCTCACTTGCTTAATAATAGTGATTGCAATTGTTGGTTTGCAAGTGTGGTGATTTATTATAAATCATCGATTTTACTCTTAAACTCTTAGAAAGAGGACAGGGTGAA
Source organism: Coffea eugenioides (assembly GCF_003713205.1). Taxonomy (NCBI): domain Eukaryota; kingdom Viridiplantae; phylum Streptophyta; class Magnoliopsida; order Gentianales; family Rubiaceae; genus Coffea; species Coffea eugenioides. The sequence continues at coordinate 35,588,176 of NC_040044.1, forward strand.
AGCAGTTGTAATTGTCGGAAGGTGCATGATTCCCTGTATGTACCTTGCGAGTTTTCCTCACTAGATTAAAAAAAAAAAACATTTCTAATCTATGTATAGGAATTTTTTTGAGTAAATTTTATATACACTGACGGTGTATACACTATCATAGTTTAATTTATAACATATGTGCAAAAGTTAAATTTCAAATTTAAATTTTACATAGTTGTCATTTATCCAATACTGACAGTGTATACACTATCAGTGTAGGAAAGATTCATCGATTTTTTTTTGTTGTAAGTTTTTGAGCTAAATTGGAACCATGGTTTTAAAATTGAATCCTAGTTTGCTTTTTTGTGAAAGTCATAGGAAAAATAGTAGGCGTGATAGTAGAATAGTAAAATCCTACTAAAAAAGTTCAAAAAAAAAAATCAACATTTTATGTATTTATAAACTTATTTTTCATGAAACCATATGCAAATAAATGTAGAAAATACAACGTTATAAGAAAAATGTAAAGTTCTTCAACCAAAATGTATAGTTTCTAGCATTATATGCAAATAGATGAAAGTTCAAGTGACTGTGCAGTTTATTATATTTTTTGGCCAAAATTTTTGAGACATAATCGTTTGAATACAAATTTATTAAAACATCTCTTAGTAAATGTAATATGTACTTAAATCAATAAAATTCTGGTAATTTAACTATAGTTTTGAAAACTCCAAGATCGTATTAGGGTGCAGATTGAATTTATAGGTTTAGATTGTAGAATTCTAAGATCATAATAGCAAGACCAGAGGTTGACTAAAACCATTATTTTTCCTTGTGCATTGTGTGTCCAATGGTTGCAGAGATCTTTGAGTCTTTCAAGGATGAAAACGGAGATTTCAAACATAGTCTTTGTGAGGATTTGAAGGGATTGTTGTACTTGCACGAAGCTTCATACCTCGAAAAAGAAAATGAAAGCAATTTGGAAATGGCTAGAGAATTCACAGCAAAGCATCTTAAGAAGATCTTAAAGGAGAAGAGAATTGATCAAGAACTCGAAGCATTAGTTCAACATGCTTTGGAGCTTCCACTCCATTGGAGAATGATGCGTTTGGAGGCAAGGTGGTTCATAGACATATATGAGGCAAGATCAGACAGAAATCCTATTTTGCTTGAGCTTGCAAAATTAGATTTTAACATTGTCCAAGCAATACATCAGAATGATCTCGAATGTACACTAAGGCAAGAGCTTCATCCTAAGCATAACTTAGTCAATACTTTTACTGCATAAATGGGATTCTTAAATTATTTTAGATTATGAAGAATTTTTTTTAATCTCTAAAAAACATTTTTCATGTTTTCCTGTCCAGATGGTGGAGCAGTACAGGCCTAGCAGAAAAACTATCATTTGCTAGGGACATAATGGTGGAAAATTTCTTTTGGACCGTAGGAACTATTTCTGACCCTCAACATGGAAATGCAAGAAGACTATTGACAAAGGTCGCTGCTTTGGTAACTGCTATAGATGATGTATACGATCAATATGGTACTGAGGATGAACTGGAACTCTTCACTAGTGTTGTTGAAAGGTTAGAATGGACACCTTATGATAGTTGTGCAATTAATTTCACGATGAGTTTTTTTTTTTTTTTTTTTGGTCCAAACGTGAATTTTACTTCTTTTTCTCTCAATTTTTCAGATGGGATGTCAACTCAATCGATCAACTTCCAGACTACATGAAAATATGTTTTCTTGCACTCTTCAACTTTGTTAATGAAATGGCTTATGATGCTCTAAAAGAAGAAGGAGTCAACATTATCCCCTACCTAAGAAAAGCAGTTAGATTTCTTTAACTTGATTTTTCTTTTGGTGAATGAATGCTTTGTCCTAATAATTGGCTAACGCATTATTTGATATCTTAGTGGGCAGATTTGTGCAAAGCATACTTGCAAGAGGCAAAATGGTTTTTCAGTGGACATATACCAACGCTACAGCAATACCTTAATAATGCCTGGACTTCAATTTCAGCTCCTCTGGTGGTAGTGCATGCTTATTTTTGTGTTGATTATCCGATTAACAAGGACCACGTGGAATACTTAGAGAAATGTCACAAGATTATTCGTTGTTCATCGATGATTATACGGCTAGCAAATGATTTAGGAACTTCTCCAGAATCGGTATGTACACGAGCTGGAAATAAATCCTCTATACTTTATTTAGTATAATTCAAATTCTATGAGAATAATTGATATGTTGCATAAGTATTATACACGTATAAAATTTTTGGGAGAAGATTTCTAGAGTACTTTTCACTACCAAACTTAGGGTTCAAATCCTAAATTTGACAGTTGGAGATGTGAATTGAAGGGTGGGAGATGGTAAAAAAATTGTATAAATTTCTTTTACCACATGCTCAAATGAAGAATTAAAAATTTTGTGCCTGGTAATCTAGGAAAAAGCTAGTATCTTTTTTTTCCCCTCCTTATAAAGTAGTTAAAGACAAGGATGAGTTTATAGTCGAAAGCTTCAAGCTAGAGAAACTAAATATAACTGCTACTGGTGCTAAAAAAATACAGGTTCCATATTTGATTAGGATAAGTGAAAATTGTATTTCAGGAGGTGCTGAAAAGTGCTGATGTACCAAAATCGATACAATGCTATGTGAAGGAGACAGGTGCATGTGAAGAAAAGGCACGTGAATACCTGAGGTTTCTGATTATTGAGGCATGGAAGCAAATGAACGAAGCTCAAACTGTAGATTCTCCATTTTCTTCGACATTTAAAGGATTTGCAGTGAATGTTGCCAGGATGGGACAATGCATGTACCAGCATGGAGATGGCCATGCCCATCAAAATTCTGAGCCTAGGGATCGTATTTTGTCACTGCTCTTTGAGCCCATATCTTCTTTTGCTTAGACCTAATATTCGGTTTATAATCTAATAATCGGAATTGGGTGGCAGTATCTGCAACATCTTGCACCATCCGATTAATTCTCTTCTCCTTTAAGATCTTCTTAAGATGTTATAGAGTTAATTCTGCTTTGCACCCTTTAATTATATTCGAAATTTCACTTTGGTCGCTAAATTATAAAGTGTGACACTTTAGTTCCTAATGTATAAAATTTGTCTTATTTAATTCTTAGAGTATATAATCTATCTCACTTTAATCTACAAAGTATAAAATATGTCCTAATTTAGATCCAAATGTATAAAATTTGTCCCACTTTCATGCGATTTTAGCTAAGTGGAATAAATTTTATATTTGACGGGCTAACGTATTTGATTAGAAATCTAGAGAACAAACTCAGAATGCAGGTATAATTGAAAGGTAAAAAATCAAATTAACTCGTTAAACTGGCCATCTCCATGCAAACTTCTCCTCCCCATTCTCAAAGTCTCCTATTTCGAGCCAATCTCCACCAATTCAACAACCCTGATCAATCCTCATCCAAATCTCATCTTCTAAGAAAAGCCAGATAGTTTGCAAATTAACGACAATAATTACAAATTCTTGTACAATCCATTCTGCTATTAAGTCTATTTCATTAGTGAGTACAAAAAACAAAAAAATTTCGAGGTGATTTTTCAATTTATTGACTTTGTCTCGCAGAATACATGGCTACACTTTTTGATGGGATTTTAATATACGTACAAGTTAAAAAAAATCGAATTACACCCGTTCACTGCAAGTATACAAGTCAACTAGTAGTTTAGGGTATATATTGGGTCGATCCCACAGGGAAGAGTGAACAATTACCGGTATTACTAAAACTTCTCTATTATTTAGACTATCAATGAATTATAACAAATTTAACCTACTGAAATTATACAAAATAACAAATAAAAGCTCCTTAGGTTGTGGTATCCCTAACTACTTATGCAAGTGCTATATTTGGATAATTGAATATTATATCTAGACTAGTTATGGTGTAATTTCCTTATGCATTTGAATCCTACTTTCGTAGTGAATCAATTATACTTATAACTAATCCATACCTATTCTCATGGTTATAAAATTAGCTACAAGTTCATTTCTTCAGTGAAATTACATGAAATGAATCACTAAAAACCATATAGGTGCACCTCTACTTTCGTGAGTGTACTCCTTATGTTTAGCACTTCTTGAACTAGTGTTAAATCTCAATTTTCATTGCAGAAACAACACCTTAGATAATCACAATCAATGGTACCAGATTAATCATGATTTAAAGAGCCAAAGTGCTAAATAACTTGCTCAAATCATAGCAATCAAATAACCAAATAATAAACACTAATAATTATAGAAAGTTCAACCAAACCCAATGTATAAACTTTAGAGACACATATTGAACACAAAATCTAGAACTTGCATATCAACTAAACTTAGAATCCAATACAAAAGATAAAGAGTTGGAAAAGAGATAACCCTTGTCACATGAGTTTCAACTCCTCCTTCTTCATCTCCATTTTCATCATAATCTAGCTAATATACAAGAATGGAAGAGCTACACTATTCTAAACTAAACTATCCTACTACACAGAAAGTGTAAGAGCTACATCTCTGCACTCCAAGTTTCTCCCGTATGTCTCTCTATTCTCCCTTCAATCTTGCAAGTTTTGGCTATACAAAGATAAAAGAAGTCAAGAAAATGAGGCCTACACTTCCCTTTTACAGCTGGTAATGTTTCTCACATGTCTAGCATTTCATGTGACTTAGTGGAGGTGAAATTGAGTTTTTCGCGTAAAGAGCAGCCTTCTCTGACCATAATCCGGCCACAAATCTGGCCACAAATCCGGCCAAGTTCCGGCCGGATTGCTACAGTGACGTTTTGTGCAATTTCTGTTCAATTTCCAGCTCTACTCTGATTTTGTCTCAACTTCAACCGAACTTTTCTTGATGATAAAAGCTGATTTAGCTCTTGACCAAAACATGAAACTTGTAGGCCTTTGAGTTACTTTTGAATGCATCAAGAATCACCTCATTTGGATTTGTGTAGGCTGAGAAATGACCAAAATACCCTTGACTGCTCACTGCCCTGTTTCAGCTTCGACCAATAGAAATTAGCTACTGTAATTCGGCTTTTTGACCTGGAAAACCTTCAAACTGGATTCAGATGTCTTCACCAAAGTTGTAGATCTATCTCTTATGTTCAAATTGGTTTAATAATCATCTCAATCCGATCATTGTAGCTCAAGTTATAGCCGAAATACGAAAATGTGTCAAAACTGTCAAAATGCATAAAATCCAAGTAAAAAGTGATAAAAACCTCATTTAATCACTTGAAAGCATTTTTCACCAATTATAGCTAAAATGATTTATTTTCTTCCAATAATATAACCAAAGTGACTAAAACTAATATAAAATGTCATACAATTATTATATAAATTAGTCACTTATCACTTTTATTGCTTACAAGAATCGAATACGATAATGTTTAATTAAAAGTCACCGAAGAGTAGCCTGAAAATCTTTTCTTCTTCATTTTAGAATTTTAATCATTCTTTACTTTTTCATGCCAAAATCTTGTGGACATCATGGCTTCTAACACCTATAAATTCCAATGTAATTGTGCAATTTACTTGAGTTCTTATAGTGGTTAAAATTACAATAAACTTTCTTTTCTTTTTTATCTTGATAGAACAAGGAATTACATGTAAAATTAGAACTATTCTTTTTTTTTTTTTGACAAACGATACCAATTTTATATATATTAACACTTGAAATTACAAGAGTTAATTACAAAACGGGGTAACTACCCCCATATCTTTCCTAGCTAGTTCTGATAACCAAGATGGGAATGATCCCTCCCATTCAATTATCCTAACTGACTTAACTGCAAATTGAGCCAAAGCATGGCTACAAGTATTAGCAGTCCTGGGAATAAACAAAAACACACAACCGTCAAAGTTCTTCTTCAAGTCTTCAATGTCATCCAGGATCGTTTGCAGCTTACAATCCTGTCTATTGCTTGAGTTGATTAGGCTTACCACACATTTGCAATCAGATTGGACCTCTATTGTAGTCCATCCTGCATTTGTGGCCATTTCCAACGCACTCCTTATTGCCATTGCTTCCTCGATTGCTGGTACTCCTCTCTTCCGTGTCACGATGCCTTTAGCTTTCACTATCTTTCCACGCCAATTCCGCGCAATGATCCCCAGGCCTGTCCGGACCATCTTAGCTGAGAGTGCCGCATCCGTGTTTATCCTTATCACCCCTTCTTTAGGTGGTTCCCATTTCTGTTGTGATTGCCCATTCTCCTCTGCTGGTGTAGCTGGTCTTCCATTGGTTTCATTGCAAGCTTCATACTCAAGCCATTCACTGTGAGCTTTGTCGACAATCAGTTTTGCATTCCCCCTCTCAGCTTGGAAAGTCATTTTGTTTCTAGCCTTCCACACTTGCCATAAAATGCTAACCGTAAGCTGGATTCTGTCCAGGTCATGCGCCTCCTTTGCTGATTGCATCACAACAACCCACAAGTTCCAAAAGTTGCCTTGTAGTTCAGCTATCCCGTCCCATTTCACTGGAGCAAGTTCCCATACCACTTTGGCAGTTGGGCAAAAGAATAACATATGTTCAATGGTTTCAGCATTGTCACCACAGCAGGAACATATGTTACTTCCCTTTCCTATCCTCTTAAAAAGTGTTTCATTTGCAGGCAAGGCATTTTGTAGGCATCTCCATAGGAAGTGTTTTAGTTTCAGCTTGATATTCAAACTCCACAGCCTTTTCCATACCGTATGTTTCCTAATTTCCCAACTCGTTTCAGGTTCATGTGCCGTTTTGCTCCTCATGTTGGCAACTGTCCCTTTTGCGACAGCATAGCCAGTCTTTACTGTGTAACTTCCAGATTGGCTATACTGCCAATAAAACCTGTCTTTCCTGCCAAAAATACTAAGAGGGATGCTGGAGATGAGAGTGATGTCTTCACTCCTAAACCACAGCTGCAGGAGATCAGATTTCCACCTCCCATCCTCAATTAATTCATGGACATATACGAGTGGGCAGCTTGTTGGTCTTCGAGTTGATACGCAACCATTGGTCGATCCAGGTATCCACTTATCCTCCCAAACCCTCACTGTTCTACCATCTCCCACCCTCTTCCATAGCCCTTGTTGCAATAACTCTCCCCCCTTGTGGATACTATTCCAACACCAAGAAGCCGTGGGCGGGGGTTGTGTTTCTATCCAGTTTCCCTCTTTCATGTACTTTGCTTTCAAAACTTTGCTTACTAGCAAATTTGGATTAGTGATGACTCTCCAAATTTGCTTCGCAAGCAAATTTGTAAAATTAGAACTATTCAATTGCTTGAAGTACTTCTCAGAAAAAAGCATTGTATCTGCTGCGATACCCTATACATAATGGTTCTCCCCCCAGCACACGAGACTTTTTGTCCAAAAACCAGAAGGCAACATTTATTGGTGGAAAAAGAAAACATGAATTAGCCCATTCGAGGTGCATCATCGAACAGATGAAGCCAATGCTAAAAATGGGTAAATAAGTTCTAGCAGGCATCAACCCCAAAAACAATTTCTTTCAGATCTATCATATGCCTTGTAATTTTAAGCTTTTTTGCTCCTTGCATCCTTTTTGGTGAGAACCAAGCTTGGAAAGTTACAACACATCGCCCCCAAAATTTGGGGAAGACCTATAATTCAGATGAGAACGACTCCAAATTGAAGGAAAGAGAAAATGTAACACTAATGTTTAGTCTCATAATTTTCTCTATTTAAAGGCAAATAAAGTGTTCATTGATCAAGAAAAGAGTGATAGGTTGTATAAAGGTATAAACCAAATATTTGTGTGTTTGGATTACAGATTATTTGGAATAATATTTTGAAAAAATACTGTAGCACTTTTTTTTTTGGATTAATGTGTATTTAAGATAAAAAAGTGACTGAAAAGATAAAAAAAGTTGTTGGAAAACGTGTTTCTGATGTAATCAAAAAAATCTTTACAAATAAACTTCTATCCAAGCACATGTTTTAAACTCAAACCATGTCAAGACACTTATGCCAAATATCCCACTCCATTAACAAATTATAAACATGATTAGGTGGGAATTTGGACTTTTTTTCTTTTTAATTTATTTATTATCAATCCGTTCTAGTAACCAATTTACCTTCTTTAGATATGACTTCAAGCTAAATTACCTAGAAAATTGGTACGTAAACCATCATTAAAGAAAAGAAAGATGAGTATTTCCACTTACTCCAACATAAGGGGAGAAAAAAGATTTCTATTGAACTTTTCGGGGAAAAAGTTTACGCACAGGAACGTACAATTATTAGGCCACAAATTACACGGGAGAGACAATTTTGGAGAATAAAACATCTCTAGTTTCTTCTCCCTTTGAAACCCTTTTTAGATACAATATAAAAGTAAACAATTTTATTCAGGAAGAGTAATGTCTGCTAAATCTTCTCTATGTGGAATACAATCTCCATGATGTGGATTAGGGTTCCCATTTTCCATATCAACTTGAGCATTTGGATCAAATGTTATTGGCTCTTTGAATGTGACAGCATGATCTTTTCTAAACATAAGATAGATCACAGCAAGGATGTAGGCTGCCATCAAAGGAAATACTAGGATTCCAATAAATACATTTCCAACTCTTGGTAAGCTGTTGTTAGTTAACCATCCAACGAAACCTGTGCTTAGGTAGTAGATGTTGATGCCGATGATTCCTAGTCCCAGTATCCATGAAACAATAATGATCTGGATGAAGATTGAAGAGTATTCAAGACTTTTATAAACATGTAATAAAAGGTTTGCCTATGATTTTGCCACAACTCAAATGTCAAAGGCAGAGAAATTTTAATGAAAAATGAGTTTACCCCTTCAATTCAAAACTTAAATCTTGACTTGAGAAGGGTAAATTTGGCAATTTTTTCAATAATGATTGTGCCACTAAAATTTGAACATTAACATCTAAAAGGTCTCAATTGGCCAAATAATTATTGGGTATCTCATATCTTATTTATTATAACTCTGAATGAGTAAAGAAGTAGAAAATACTCACATATATAGAGTTCTTGTGTGGCCCCATTTTGGAGGTACTGCTACTAAATTTAAGGAGAGGCATGAGAGAAAAGGGTAGTTCAAATGAAAGTATCATCTGCAAAGTTCACATTAGAATATTCAAAATTTAGTCAAAATCACAAAGGAAAAGGTTAAGTTTAAGTTTGACATTAATTAAGAAATAAATGTCTAAGGTAGAGTACAAACTGAAGCAATTATAATAAGTCGGCCTGCTCCAGAAGATCCACCAATGATTGATACAATCAGACTTGGAGTAATTGCAATGCTCCTAGTCATGATGTTCCTAAGCCATATCTTCATCTTCAGGTCTAAGAAACCCTAATTTAATTTTTTTTTTTCAAAAAACAAACAAAAAAATATTCTTGTTAAAATTATATAGATTTGAATCTTAATTAAGGGATTCTATAGAGACCAATATTACCTGCATAACAAACTGCCCAGCATATGTGCCAGTTATTGCAGAGCTCTGTCCTGATGCTAGCAAAGCAACTGCATACAATATAGAGCTCGATTTTCCTAGAACATTCTGTTGATAATAATCGATGTCAATACCAACTTAAGTAAAGTACCCAGATTTTTATAATTAAATCGAAATTGGAATAAAGTGGACAGTATGAATAATCTATTGTCTTCATGATTTCAACTCTATCCCGAAATGAATTAAATTTTAGCTTTTAAAAATCATATTTGTCTGCACCAATTTAGTCCTTTGGTAGGTATTTTGCAAAATGTTTCTATACAACCCCAAAAGCCAAATGTGCTAGAAGAAGGAGAATTGTAAATTTTTGGGATTTAGACACCAAAAGCTATATGAACATTTTCTGAGAATTATCAGAATCGAAGAGTTTCACTAAATTTTTTATGATTATGCAAACTTTAACTCTTTTCCAGTTTAAGATAAATACTTTCATAGTAAAAATATGGAGAGTGGCTTTGTGATCTAGAATAATAAATTCTTCTAAAAAGGTTAATTTTTTTTTATTTGATGATAAAAAGCAGCATAATCTTTGAGAAAAATTCGGCGTACCCTTTGATTCGGATAAAATTTATAGTTCGTTGTAATACAATTTAATTAAAATTGAAATTTAACCTTGAGAAGGAAAGAGGCAGAATTGAGTGTAATATTATTGCAACTATCACTTGTTTCCTGGGAAAGGTTGGTCGCGGAGCAAACGGCTCCAGTTACGGAGATGATAGCCACATTGATGAAAAATGCCACAAGTAATGCAAGTCCACTTTCAATCAAGAAAAATCGACATGCATCCTGCAAAGTCGGTCGATAATCAAGAAAATTAACAAATGAATTAATGTTAAACAATATTTTAAGAATTAATAGCAATGTATGCATTCTCACTGTTAAATACATGACAATTAATTTGAAATTCAAATTTTTTTCATACGTCATGCATTTAATTTAATGATGATGGTATAAAAAGAAAGAAAATAAAAAAAGTTATGCCTTCTCTATAACAGACAAAGAAAGAAAATTTTATGATTTTTCACTTATAACACACAAAGAATGACTGCAAAAAGAAATAAGCAATGCTTTCTACATATTCTGGTCGCGTTTCTGTGATGCTTTACGTTCCTTTTCTCTCTTTTTGATTTGTTGGTCAGACTATAAATCCACATGCCTACATTTCTTTGGCCTGTATACTTTAAATGCTATACACATACTACTAGTATGTTAGCTTCCAATAGGACCATATGTTGAATTTTTTTTCCCCCCCAAAAACTCTCTTCATTTTGCATTTCATAAAAAAAATAATAAAGAATAAGTAACATAAATCCTGCAATTGTGGGACACAAATTTGAAATTTACATATATTTCAACAACAATTCGATGTGCAATTGATTTTCTTCCTTTGTCTGTTTTATTATCTTCTTTCTTCCTCGTTGACATTCGTCACATAGACCAAAAAGACATACACATGATGCCCACATGACACAACAGAAAATCTAATTTGACATCAGATTTTGCTATCCTTCTCTAAAATGTCTCTCATCTGGGGAGGAGGAGGAGAAAGGAAGAAGCAAGAAGGGAGAACGAGAAGGTTAAGAAATTGACCCATAGTGAGCAAAATATGGGTGTTTGTGTGTGTCTATATATATATATATACAGTATATGTATATAGTCATTTTTCTCTATATCTAATCATTTGAAGCTAATAAACTGACGAAGTGCAATGCAAAAACTGTATCCAAGGAACTTAGACTACATATTGGACTGAACCATATGCTTTTTCAATTAAATGGTCCGTATTTTATCTGCCATATATTTATGATTTTAATGCTAATGCTTTGTGTTAATTGCCATTTTCTAGAAACAAAAAATTAAAGAAAACTATATTGTGTCTATCATATGTATACTTACATTGATTCCCCGCACAGAATTTGGTACCTTGCGAGAAAGTACAAGACCCGAATGAAGGAAGAGGTTATGCCTGCAAATTTTAAGTATTAATAATATTTAAAGAAAATAATACACACACATATATATATATATATATAAATATGTATATATGTGTGCACGCGCGAGGGTGCGTGTTCAGACTTACGGCATAACAAGTGCACCAATTAAGGCGATGGCATCACCAGTGGCACTATGACCACTAAGCTTGGGAACAAATATTCCTTTAAGCACATCTTTTGCTGGGGGCTTTACATAACTCATCTCTCCAAAAAAACATGCAGCCATGAGAAATACTAGTATTGAGACCACCAATTCAAGCTTCCTCACCTACTCACACCCACAATAGCAAATTAAATACATTAATGGAATAAAATATATTTTTTCTCTCAATAATATGAAAAAAAAAAATGCTTTTGACCTTTAAAGTTCTTTGAAAACCTTCTGTATCCCTGCCCTCCCATGCCGTATTAGGAAAATATGGATATGATTTTCAAAGTTAAAGACCATTCTTAGCCACAAAATTTTCCTAAACCTATCGCTATCTTATGACCTTATCCATATATTTTAAATATTTTAACCCCTAAATTTTAACGTCCAAAACAATACAAGTATTTATTTTTTGGAGTCAATTTCAACGTCTACATTATTCCTAAGCTAAGCGATACAAGTAACAAAAGGGAGTTGTATATACATTTGTAACTTTCAAAAGTTATAAGACATAGGATCTATGACTTTACGAGAATCCCTTTAAATACAAGGTTTTTATTTTTTGTCCAGATTTGTGCTTCCAAGGCATAGAAATAGTACACTTAAAAAACGGGTTGTTATACAGTATTATTTGAAATACTATTTGGAATAATTACTGTAACATTTTTTATGATGTGATGTATATGAAATAAAAAGGTGGTTGGGAATATAAAAAGATGGGTTGAAAAATATGTTTATGATGGAAGCGAAATATTATTTGGGATAATTTGCTATCCAAACACTACTATAAAATTCTGTTATTATATCAAAGGCCTAGCTTCATCGTTAAACTTACCCCATATCTTTGCAAACCAAGCAACAAGAGAGTGCTGGAGCCAGTGCAAAGAACTCCAGCCCAAAGTGGGATATGGAACAATATATTAAGGGCAAATGCTGTCCCAATCACTGTTATATTTCCAACAAAATATAAAAAGAAAACAATAATTAGAGAGTCATATATACTTTTTATATTTAACATTTAATATTTTAATTTTGGATCATCCAATTGCTTCAATCTCAGTATTAACATTGTATTACCTTCAGGGATGTCAGCTGCAATGACTGCAACTTCCGCCAGCACCCATAGGCAGTATATCACATACTTGGGGTACTCAGCCCTGCAGACCTCTGCTAGATGTTTCCCTAGATGATGAAACACAAATATGTTAGGCTTAAATCCTATGAGCTAATTAATAATAACTAAGATGGCATTAATTGTTGATGTACAGATTGTCTTACCAGTGGTTACACCAAGATTTGCAGCCAATGATTGAATTATAAGAGCAAAAACTAATCCGATTAGAATCACCCAAAGTAGCTGTTTGAGTACAATAAGATGTTAGTGCCATTTTCAACATAGCATTTCATCAATTTGCTCTAGTATTGTTAGCCTTATTTTCGTTAGAGGGTGTCATAATCAATTTATTTCATTTTCAACAAATGGATCAAATTTATGACTATCCAAATCCTAGAATATATTGTACGAATATAAAGGCTTAGAAAAATCTTTATTGAAGGGTTTATCTAATGAGTTTCGCTAAGAGATGTCTCAACTCCCAAGCGTTAAATTTTTGAAAAATTAAAGTTACCTAAGAAAAATTCGAGAGGGACGATAGATGATAATATATTTTCACATGGTAATTTTGACATAAATCTGGTAGTACAAGTTTGTGAAAACCCTTGATTAAATTACCTCGTATCGATGGTCTGCTCCAGCTTGCATATCAGTTTCCACTGCAAAATGGCACCTTTAATTAACTCAAATCCGTATTTAATTAATCAAAATCATCCAACCTTTTTATTCCTTTTTTAGTTGAGGGTGAAAGAGATGGAGACTCACTGTTTCCGGGGTCAAGATATGCCATTGAAACAAGAAATCCCGGCCCCACGAATGAGAAGAATTTTCTCCATCCAGGTTTCTAACAATTAAATTGAAGAAATTACATAAACATTCATGTTAAATCTTTCCTAGCCAAAACTTGCTGGAATCAGCAGCAATCAATTAACCTGATCAAAATGTTTGCCGGGATCGGTGGGTGGTGGACTTTCGTCAACTGCAACTATTCTTTTGCTGCCTTCGTTCCCATGTTGTAGCTGCAAACTATCCATATTACTACAATCTTGAATAAAAGAAGGAATTGGGATGCTACTTATTTCTACTGCATCAGACCTTTTATAGTGAAGATTTAAGGGGTGGTTTGACCGCATGAGAAAAAGGGAAAATGATACAGAATTAAAGAAAAAAATTGATGGAAAAAGCCATGGCAATCAAGCATTCTTCATGCTGTTTTAATGCGTAAGTAACTGAGGAAGTTTTCATCGAAGCTAACTTCACTACTTGAACTGCCTCAATGATTAATTAGGAGCAAAAATCTCACTCTCGTTGCCATCTTTTTCTGTCTACAGTCTTCCTTTCTGATCAACAGATTCTAGGGTTGAGAGTAATTATTATGCAGTCAAATTGAATTGCTTCATAACAGATACGTAATCATTATGTATGAAATCCACATAACCAGTAATAAAATATTATACCTCTATTATAAAGATATACAAACAATTTAATTTAAATTACAATCTGTTCAAAAATCCTTATACTATTTTGAATGGTTGTTACTGACAACCGTCTGTGCCCCTGTCTATTAATCGCTACATCGGATTTGAAGCCACTTGCCTGCCTCCTAACTTTGATTCAACCGGAAATTCAATCCTGTGTGCTTTGGATCTGGCCCTGGATCTTTCCACGGCGGCCAGATGAGATTTTTAGCAGTTTTTTTCTTTATTTCGTTTCCTTTTCTGTTTAGTTGTTTTAATAGCTTGTTGTTAGTTGAGTAATTTCTCTATGTTATTGTTTCCTATTCCTTATTCCTTATTTATTTCGAGTAATTTAGAGACTACAAATAGACCTAGTTGTGATAGGGCATTATTGATCTTTTGACAATTAAATCGAATATTAACACTATTTGTGTTGGGTTTTACACTACTTTTTGAGTGCGTTCAAGGTTAAGATTATAATTGACCTTGTTATTTAAGTGTTCGATCGTGTATAGCCCTTGATTTTTTTTTCTCTTTTAGAAAGAGTTCGTGAAACCCTTCATGGATGTAACTCCCCCCTTCCGCGTCATCTTTTCTTTTCTGGAAGAAAATTTGTACATTACTGCCCTTGGATACAATGGGACGAAGAATAAGGCATGGAAAGGGCAAGTTCTGTATAGTTAAGATTTGGGGAGTTAAGATTCTTCTTTTGTTTTTTATGTACTTTTTCTCATGGCTCGATTGTCTGATGAAAAATGCTGTCCAAGCACAATGACTGTTCCAGGCACGTCTTAGGAATAGCATTTGGATTTCCCTATGGAAGTCAACAGCCTGATTCATTAGTTAGTGGTTTTATCTCTACTGGGTATAATGAGTAGAAGTCATATAGATTTATCAAAATATTAATTTTTTGACCTGAAAATCATAGAAATGAAATAATAGGAAATTACCCTAAAGCAGACTTATTTTAAACTAGTAGCAAGATCAAAAGTCTGACCAGGGAAATTGTCAAACAAATTAGGTTGTTTGAATATTTTCAAGAAAGTCGAATAAAAAATTGATGGAAACTATTAATTGCTTTTCTTTCCATTCTACTAGAAGAATAAGAATTTAGAAAAGGTAATAATGGAGTTAAAACTTCAAGAAGGATTAAATTCAAGAAGTGAAAAGGGGGAAGGGGATTGAGGTCCTGAGGCCTCAACTCAACTAAATGTGTTTCTATTACATTTCATTCAACATCATGGGCACTTGAATTGAACCTAGGTAGTATTTGACTATCACTTTTGGATAAAATAATTTCTTTCGGATCCCAAAAGTTGGGAACAATATACCATGATAACAGAATTGAAAGTCTATACTAAACAAACAAATATTAATTAGCATGTATGTGTAAAAAAAAAATCAAAGGATATTGTCAAATTAAAAATACAAATATTATGTGTATATCAAAGTATATTAGTCTTGTGATGGAATCTCAGATTATTTATCATATATTTTGTCAGAGCTGTGTCTTGTATTTATTCATCGACTCATTTATGATTACACCCGTGACTGATCGGCTCCCTTTTCTTTCCAAAGCCTCTAGGGCTCCATTGTCTCGTTTTCGTTACCCAAGGAATTCCGGCCACATTACTAAGTTCGAAGGCCAAGTTGTTTATTTGTTGGAACCTAACTAATTGTTTATTAAGTCATTTTATTTTTTTAGTTTCCTTCCTCAAAAAAATAAAAAAAATTTAGGTTCCCATCCTGACTAAATGAGTAACACTCCAATTACTCCTGGCTACTTCTAGGTGAAAAGTTCTCTTTGAGCCCATTGGACTAATGGCTTTTCTGTTATACAATTCTCTATTGCATTCCTGTTACACTCTTTGATTGGTATAAATCTTGCAATATTTTGCGTGTCTTTCCACTTGGCGAGTCTACAACAAAATTTACGCCAATTTGTGTTTTATTAGTGTAAAACTTGTAATATTTGGGGTCATTTTTTATGTACACTAAGCCTTCGAAAAGATGCACCAAATATTTTAAAATTTACACCAACCAAAGAGTGTAAGAGGAGTGTAATAGGGGATTATGTAATAGGATCCTAAATGTTGGACTTGTGTTGTGGGTCAGTCCATTTGTGGGCCAACTCACTTATGCAAGTGCTTGAGGGTTTCTCAAGCTAAAATACTTTTTGGTAGCCGTCGCTTGCTTCTTGAGATTGAGAGAAAAGGTCAGCTGCCATCTTCCTCCTTTTTTTAGAGAAACGAAGAGAGAGAGTGTGAGAGAGCTAGAGAGAGAAAATTCTTTGCAACTTTGAAGCCTCAGTTGGAAGGCGATTTGAAATCCGATTGAGACGAAATTTTACATACGCGATTCTTCGGATAGTGGTTGCATGATAAAATTGAATGCTACTAATTATTCGATTTGGAAGTCTAGAATGGAAGACTACCTGTATTGTAGAGATTTGTTTGAATCTGTTCTAGGGGATAAAGGTAGACCAAGTGATATGAGTGATGAAAAATTGGCTGTTATGCACAGAAAAACTATTGGTAATATTAGAAAATGGATTGGTCAAAGTATTTTTCAACATTTTGCTAATGACACCAGAGCTGATGTATTATGAAAAAAGGTTGAAAGTATGTATGAACGGAAGACCGATTTGAACAAGGCTAGTTGTCTGAAGCAGATTACTCGAATGAGATATAAAGATAGGGAAGATATGACTGAACACCTGAGTAATTTTCAGGAATTGATAAATCAGGCAACTATGTTAAATTTGAATTTGGAAGATGAAGTGCGGGCTTTATTATTATTCAGTTCACTACCGGATAGTTGGGAAACCATGGTGGTCTCTGTCAGCAATTTAGCTCCGAATGGTGTGTTGACCATGGCTATTGCAAAAGAGGCCGTGATGAATGAAGAGTTCAGGAGGAAGGAACAAGAAATTGTCTATGAGTTCTAAACCCTGGTGACAGAAAAGAAAGAAAGAAGAGGGAGAAGCAAAAGTAGAGGACCCATAACAGGAATGACAAATCCAGAGGCAGGTTTGAGTCGTGACAAAATATTGCATGCTATTATTGTAAGAAGAATGTGCATTATATGAAAGAATGCAGAATCCAAAAACTGGAACAAGCTGAGAAAAAAGGTAAGGCGAAGGAAAAAGGTGATGAAGAGACTACAGCAGTTGTGGCAGCTCATGATGATATGTTTGTGTTCTGTGATAACGGTCAAGTGAATATTATTCATTATGACAGTGATTGGGTTGTTGATTTGGGTGCATCCTACCATGTTACTCCTCACAAGCATTTCTTCTTAACCTACACCGAAGGAGATTTTGGATATGTTAGAATGGAAAATGAGGTCTCATGCAAAGTTGTTGGCATGGGAGACATATATTTGGATACAGATACCGGATGTCAACTGATGTTGAGAAATGTTCGACATGTCCCTGATATTCGCCTTAATCTTATCTCTACAGGAAAATTTAACGATGAGGGCTACTATAGCTCGCAATGTGGAGGCAAATGAAGACTCAGCAAAGGAAATCTCGTTGTTGCCAGAGGAAAGAAGCATGGTACCCTCTACGTGATGCAAGCTGAGTTGAGAAAGGGAGAAGTGAATGCAATTCGTGATTCCTCAATTGATCTTTGGCATAGGCGACTTGGACACATGGGTGAAAAAGGGATTCAGACATTTGTTCGCAAACAACTCCTACCTGAAATTAGAGGTAATGCACTTAAACAACACAGACTTACATTTCAAAATTTTTCTCTATCTAGAAAATTGAATCCGTTAGAATTGGTGCACACTGATGTTTGTTATATGAAAGATAAGTTTTTTGGTGGTGCTGTTTATTTTGTAACTTTTATTGATGACTTTGCTAGAAAGGTTTTGTGTTTTGTTTTGAAATCCAAAGATCAGATTTTGGATGTTTTTAAAGACTTTCATAGCAAAATTAAAAGAGAAACTAGTAAGCAGTTAAAGTGTGTACGTGCTGATAATGGTGGTGAGTATAGAGGACCATTTGAAATCTATTGCAAATCCCGTGGGATCAAATTGGAGAAAATTGTGCCAAAAACTCCTCAAGAGAATGGAGTAGCAAAGAGGATGAATAGATCCATCACTGAACGGGTCAGATATATGCTCTCTAATACTAAGTTGCCAAAATCCTTTTGGGATGAGACAATGAGGACTGCAGTTGATTTGATAAATATTTCTCCATCAGTTCCTCTAGATGGTGATATCCCAGAGAAGGTATGGACGGAAAAAGATGTGTCCTTTAAGCACTTGAGAGTTTTTGATTGTTGGGCATTTGTTCATATTTCCAAATATGTGAGGTCAAAATTTGATGTAAAATTAACACAATGCATTTTTTTGGGTTATGGACATGAATATTTTGGTTACAGATTGTATGATCATATTGAGAAGAAAGTGATCAGGAGCAGAGATGTTGTCTTCTTTGAAGATCAAACCATTGAAAACATTGATAAAGGTGATAAGTCAAAATTTTCAGATGACATTCCTGCTAGCTCAAATTCAGATCCAGATCCAATTCCAATACCTGTTGATTTTAATCAAGGGGGAGCTGAAACAGAGCAGAAAGAGGATGTTAATGATGGTGATAATCCTACTGCTGATGAACCTGAGCATGAGGCACCACCTACTCCACCACCACCACCACAGGATGAGTTTAGAAGATCTACCAGAGAGAGGCGACCTTCTAGTAGATATAATCATCATAAATATTTGTTGTTAACAGATGGAGGAGAGCTAGAATCCTGCTGTGAGGCTTTAGAGCATGAGAACAAAGAAGATTGGTTGCGAGCCATGCAAAAAGAGATGGTGTCCCTGCATGAGAATCACACTTATGAGTTAGTAAAACTGCCTAAAGGTAAGAGAGCTCTAAAGAATAAATGAATTTACAGGTTGAAGAATCAAGAGCACAGCTCACAATCAAAGTACAAAGCAAGATTGGTTGTGAAGGAATTTAGTCAAAAGAAGGGTATAGATTTTGAAGAAATCTTCTCTCCTGTGGTAAAAATGTCATCAATTCGAGTTGTTCTTGGTATTGCAGCCATCTTGAATTTGGAGATTGAACAATTTGATGTGAAGACAGCCTTCCTACATGGCGACTTGGAAAAGGAGATCTACATGGAGCAACCGGAGGGGTTCAAAGAAAGTGACAAGGAAAATCTTGTATGCCGTCTCAAGAAGAGTTTGTATGCGTTGAAACAGGTACCGAAACAGTTGTATAAGAAATTTGACTCTTTCATGACAGATCATTGGTACCACAGGACTACATCTGATCACTGTGTTTATGTGAAAAATTTTTCAGATGGTGATTTTGTTATTCTCTTGCTATATGTTGATGACATGTTGATTGTTGGCCGTGATACTATAAAAATTGACAGGTTAAAAAAGGAGTTAAGTAAATCCTTTGCAATGAAGGATTTAGAGCTGGCTAGACAGATACTGGGGATGAAAATCTCACGTGACAGGCACAATGGAAGATCTAGTTGTCTCAAGAAAAATACATTGAGAAAGTACTCAACAGGTTTAACATGAGTAAGGCTAAGGAAGTCTCAACTCCACTTGCAGGTCACTTTAAACTAAATATCAAGCAGTGTCCTACAAGTGAGAAAGATAAAGAAAACATGAAGAAGGTTTCTTATGCTTCGGCTGTTGGTAACTTGATGTATGCTATGGTTTGCACCAGACCAGATATTGCTCATGCAGTTGGAGTAGTCAGTCGGTATATCTCTAATCCTAGTAAGGAGCATTGGAATGCTGTCAAATGGATTCTTAGGTATCTCAAGGGAACTTCTAGATTGTGTCTATGTTTCGGCAATGGTAAAACTATGCTAGATGGATACACTGATGCAGATATGGCAGGTGATCTTGACAATAGGAAATCCACATCTGGGTACTTGATGATTTTTGCAGGGGAGCAGTGTCATGACAAAGTAAGTTACAGAAGTGTATCGCCCTTTCCAATACAGAGTCGAAGTACATCGCAATCACTGAATCATGCAAGGAGACTCTTTGGTTGCAGAAATTCCTTCAAGAGTTGGGTATGAAACAAGAGAAGTATAGTCTTTACTGTGACAGTCAGAGCACTATTCATTTGTGTAAGAACTCTACATTTCACTCTCGATCCAAACACATTGATGTGAGATATCATTGGATTCGAGAAGTACTGGATTCCAAACTGTTGACACTTGAGAAGGTGTATACAAATGATAATGGTGCTGACATGTTTACTAAGACATTACCTAAGGAGAAACTCTTGTTTTGCAGACAAGAAGCATGTCTAGTGGAGCCCCCCAAATGAACTGGAGGGGGAGATTGTTGGACTTGTGTTGTGGGCCAATCCATTTGTGGGCCAACCCACTTATGCAAGTACTTGAGGGTTTCTCAAGCTAAAATACTTTTTTGCAGCCGTTGCTTGCTTCTTGAGATTGAGAGAAAAGGTCAGCCGCCATCTTCCTCCTTTTTTTGAGAGAAACGAAGAGAGAGATAGAGTGAGAGCTAGAGAGAGAAAATTCTCTGCAACTTTGAAGGCTCAGTTGGAAGACGATTTGAAATCCGATTGAGACGAAATTTTACACGCGCGATTCTCTCATCATGCTCTACTCATCTACCTGTTCAGATTTCGGATTTCCTTTTCGTTTGATAATACCTTTCCAAACCTACTTATTTGACAGTTGTAATTTTTTGGGGTGATTTTGTAGCAGATTGGCTTGGTTGGTATTGGTGATATTGTTGTCACTCGAATACTTCGGGTAGACCTGTGTATTCCCATTATTGTGATAGTGGAGATTTTTGACTGAATTAGGTCCCGTGATTTTTCCCAATTTGGGTTTTCCACGTAAAAATTCTAGTGTCCTGTGCCTTTTATTTTTCTTGCATTTTATTATTACTGCTGATATTATTACTTGATGATTTGGTTTATTCCTATTTTAACTAGTATTCGGGGAAAGAGTTATGTATCTTGGGTTTACTCTGATATTGTGTGCCTGCACTTGTACCCCTTTTCCAACAACTAAGATTCATTATGAATTTACACCGTCTTTGGGTTTATATTTTTGCATGGACAAACTCCACTTTGTACCCTCGAATTTGTATTACTTTTTTACTTTGCACACTAAACTTAAATTTTGGACACCTTGCATGTTAAACTCTCAATTTTGTCCTATTTAAGTCAAGTCAATGACAACTTTTGCAAAATTAATGTAATAAAGAACCCAAAAAATTAATGATAATGTGTTGAAAGTAATCAAAAGGTGCCAAAGTATTCTAGCAAAAATAAATTTAATATATTATCATTATTTTGTACCATCTTTTATCTTGTTAATTTTGCACTATCTTTTATCTCGTTAATTTTGCGAACATAATCATTTATTAGATTTAAATAGAATAAACTTGAAAGTTTAGGTGTCAAGTGTTTAAAATTAAGAGTTTATGATGCAAAGTATCTCAAATTGAAATTTAGAGTACAGAGTGAAAAAGTGATACAAGTTTAAGGATATAAAGTGGACTTAATCCTTATATGTATATCTGTATATACATATATTTACACACACTTGCATCATGAATGAGTTGAATATCTTTGATATTAATCCATTTAAACTTGTTATTGGAACAGTTAAATTATCGATGTTAAAATTAAATATATTAATGATATTAAAAATTCCTAGGAATTGTCCAATTATAATTTACTTACTAAAATTTGATGGGTTCCTTTATTCTAGGCACAAGATAAAAGGTGAGTTTTTTTTTTTTTTTTTGTAAGTAGGAGGTCTTGAACATAAAATCTCGCACTTATAATCTTTTTTCCTTACCACCTAACTCAACCCTCCCCTCCCCTCAAGATAAAAGATGAGCTGAATTATTCTTCGTAAGTAAAAATTCAAGTTTTTTGTGCAATTTTGTAGGCAAATTAAGGAGTCGGGAATAATGTCACAATTTTATAGTGGGCTTACCCTTTTTTCTATTGAGAATATAATAGACCATAATAAACTTTTGGTTTGGCTAAAGGGGAGTCATTAAGAGGAGATTCAAATGTTAGTTTTTC